>NC_069126.1:8318620-8618620 GCF_026914265.1 Mya arenaria
CTTAGGCACTATCCAACTGACATGACCTCGGAAAATAATACCGATCTTTAAACAGAGTCCATAGTGGGAGTGCCCATATTGAAAGTGTTTTCACCCATCAAGGAACATATCAAATTGAACACATGGTGAAGAGTATCAAGCTGTTTTTCTTTTAATTTGAATCTTATTTGAAGTTTCCCTCAAGTGTTTAAACCCGAATCAAAATAATTCATTTCAGGACATTGCTTATGTTATTGAATGGCTCTACTTAGCATAATGATAACTGAGTTAACTGCTGGCAGCCTCATCACAACTTCCTATACCTTGAAGCCTATTTACATGGTCTATTCCGAAGCGTACCGAAGATTGCGGTGTTGTTACAATTGTGAACGAGTGTTAACTTTAAAGGGGTTAGACACCAGATGGTCCCAAAATTATTTTACATTAATTCCATGAATTAAGCCTAGAATTGTCAATATGAGATAGTATAGGTTGATACAACATCGTTTTACATGATTAAAATAATAATTTGTAGCTGTCCCAGCTGAGTTGACCCGTTTAAAATAGCGCATAATGGCTTCCCAGTTTATAGTGTGTATATCTTACTTGTGAAAGTCACGTTATTAGTATAGATACATATACAGACGCTATTTTTAAATCAACTGGGATTTACATGGTAGACAAACCAAGTAATTATTAAATTGGAAATATTTGCAAAAACTGCAAATTTGAAGATACATGTGTCGTTAGCAATGTGTTACATCAGTAAGTAAGATTAAATGCGTTGGACACAATGTTATCATTTTTATGTAAGTTTTTGACAATTTTCTATTTTTCTTGCAATTGTATCATCTGGTGTCAAGTCCCTTTAAGAAGTATGTTGGGTATTCACAACAGCACCACAAGTATTTGCCATGGCTGTTATTGTTATTCATCTGAGGGGCATAACTCAACAACTCTTAAAGTAAGAGTTATTTGCCTTGCTAGAACATATGCATATTGTCTCTGTGAACAAGTGATCAAACTTTTGGCCAAGTTTTGGCTAGATTTTAACACAAATGCTTTAACAGTACTTCACTTTTTTTAATAATGTCACTTTTATTGAACAAAATCATTTTGAGTTAATTCTTGTTATTGTATTTATGAACTTGTAACTATGCTGATTAAAAAATAGGACAAGTCTTAGCTAACAAGGGTTACCCATACTATAGTCATATATCTCTGAACTTTTGTCTTACCCCAAGATGGAGGCCTTTCCGCCTTGGCTATGTTGTATTTCTGTCTATGCTTCATCAGTTTTCTTCGAAAGCGAACCTGTGAAATAATGAACCTTTTATCCAATAAGCTGAAATAAATCCATCCAATGAAATTATTAGAATTTGATAAATTTATACCAAGGGAATCTTATCTTATCATGAAATTTTTAGTATAATCTAACCTTTTCCCGTTCATTAAGTATATATTTCTCAGCGTGATGTCTCATATGACTCTGAATAGCCAGGTAGTTACGACATTTAGCACTCATCGTTATCTAGTCTGTGTTATCTTATCATGAAATTTTTAGTATAATCTAACCTTTTCCCGTTCATTAAGTATATATTTCTCAGCGTGATGTCTCATATGACTCTGAATAGCCAGGTAGTTACGACGTTTAGCCCTCATCGTTATTTTGTCTGCGTTATATTGAAATTTTAGTGTAATCTAACCTTTTCCCGTTCATCTAGTATATCATTTTCAGCGTGATGTCTCATATGACTCTGAATAGCCAGGTAGTTATGATGTTAAGCTCTCATCGTTATCTTGTCTGCATTATATTGAAATTTTAGTGTAATCTAACCTTTTCCCGTTCATCTAGTATATCATTCTCAGCGTGATGTCTCATGTGACTCTGAATAGCCAGGTAGTTATGATGTTAAGCTCTCATCGTTATTTTGTCTGCGTTATATTGAAATTTTAGTGTAATCTAACCTTTTCCCGTTCATCTAGTATATCATTCTCAGCGTGATGTCTCATATGACTCTGGATAGCCAGGTAGTTACGACGTTTAGCCCTCATCGTTATCTTGTCTGTGTTATATTGAAATTTTAGTGTAATCTAACCTTTTCCCGTTCATCTAGTATATCATTCTCAGCGTGATGTCTCATATGACTCTGAATAGCCAGGTAGTTACGACGTTTAGCCCTCATCGTTATCTAGTCTGTGTTATCTTATCATGAAATGTTTAGTATAATCTAACCTTTTCCCGTTCATTAAGTATATATTTCTCAGCGTGATGTCTCATATGACTCTGAATAGCCAGGTAGTTATGATGTTAAGCTCTCATCGTTATCTTGTCTGCGTTATATTGAAATTTTAGTGTAATCTAACCTTTTCCCGTTCATCTAGTATATCATTCTCAGCGTGATGTCTCATGTGACTCTGAATAGCCAGGTAGTTACGACGTTTAGCCCTCATCGTTATTTTGTCTGCATGTAGCTTGCAGTATGCGTAGAATGGGTCAGCTATGTCCTGGAAAAAAGAGTAAAACATATTGCAAATCCTCAGCAAAGTGTGAGTTTGTAAAACTCGTCTGATCCACCAGCCAACTCTTGATACTATTTGAGTTTGATTAATAAGAAATTCACAAAAGACAAACATTAAAGACTAAAAAGTCATCCATAGGAAACAGATGTCCAATCTTCCAGCCATTTTCACAAATACTTTAGAAAAATACACACACACACACAAACGGAATTAAAACATATTATGTTCAGAAACCAATGCAAAACCTCATCTGGTGACGCCTCTGACAACAGTCCATTTCTCTGAGCACTGAAATGGACAAGATATTTAGAATTACTCGCACAACTACCGGTAATGCTTCAAGAAACACTAATTTCTAACCATACTTTTTGTACCTTTCTTCACCAATTAAGTCACAAAAAAAAACATAAAAAATACTTTGCACACACACATATATTGTCTATGAAACATGTGCATCTGTGTTTTGTTTCAGGGTCTAGAAGCCTATATCACAACAATTTCCTGTATTTTCTTGTTTCGACTTGTCTTGTATTTTATCATATACCCATCATAAATCCACATGTAATACATAATCGCAAAATATTTTAGTCCATATTCCATTCCAGTGCTATAGGGCCGTATTCCACACTGCTAATGTGACACCATTAACATATCATTGCACAATGTTAATAAAGTCAAACAACTAAATTGTGCATCATTTAAATGACATTTATTACAAAAATATGTGTCTTTTGAGTGATTTAACCAATAATGAATATATAAGGGTTATTAGTACTGCATTTTGATCCAGAATGTCCCATTCAACTGTTGTGGATTTTTTCAAAAGTTAATACAACTTGCAATGTCTTGTATCAGCATGGCATGTCTTGCCATGAACTGTACAGTCTTGTCTTTGATTGTGTTACTTGTCCTGTCATGTCCTATCATATCCTGTCTGGTCATATCTTGTCATGTCTTGTATCATTTTGTCATGTCCTGTACTATCTTGTCATGTCTTGTATCATCTTGTCATGTCCTGTACGCTCTTGTCATGTCATGCCCTATCTTGTCACATCCTATCTTGTCATGTCCATTCTTGCCATGCCCTGTCCTATCTTGTCATGTCCTGTACTATCTTGTCATGTCCTATATTGTTGTGTCATATCTTGTCATGTCCTGCCCTATCTTGCCCTGCCCTATACTGTCCAGTCATGTCCTATCTTGCCATGTCCTGCCCTATCTTGCCCTGCCCTATACTGTCCAGTCATGTCCTATCTTACCATGCCCTGCCCTATCTTGCCCTGCCCTATACTGTCCAGTCATGTCCTATCTTGCCATGTCCTGCCCCATTTTGCCATATCCAGAACTATCTTGTCTTGTCCTGCACTATCTTGCCATGTCCTGAACTATCTTGTCATGTCCTGACCTATCTTGTCAAATCCTGACATATCCTGTCATGTCCTGCACTATCTTGTCCTGCCCTATCTTGTCCTGCCCTTTCATGTCATGTCATGTATTATCTTGCCATGTCCTGTCCTATCTTGTTTTGTCCCGTTCTATCTTGCCATGTCCTGTCTTATCTTGCTATGCCCTACCCTATCTTGCCATGTTCTGAGCTATCTTGTCATGTCATGTCCTTTCCTATCATGCCATGTCCTGCACTATCTCGTCCTGCCCTATCTTGTCCTGTCCTATCTTGTCATGTCATGTTTTATCTTGCCATAACCTGTCCTATCTTGTTATGCCATGTATTATCTTGCCATGTCCGGTTCTATCTTGCCATGTCCTGTTCTATCTTCCATGTCCTGCACTATCTCGTCCTGCCCTATCTTGTCCTGTCTTACCTTGTCATGTCATGTATATCTTGACCTGTCCTATCTTGTCATGTCATGTATTATCTTGCCATGTCCTGTTCTATCTTGCCATGTCCTGTTCTATCTTGTCATGTCATGTATTATCTTGCCATGACCTGTCCTATCTTGTCATGTCATGTATTATCTTGCCATGTCCTGTCTTGTCATGTCATGTATTATCTTGCCATGTCCTGTTCTATCTTGCCATGTCCTGTTCTATCTTGTCATGTCATGTATTATATTGCCATGACCTGTCCTATCTTGTCATGTCATGTATTATCTTGCCATGTCCTGTTCTATCTTGCCATGTCCTGTTCTATATTGTCATGTCATGTATTATCTTGCCATGTCCTGTTCTATCTTGTCATGTCATGTATTATCATGCCATGTCCTGTTCTATCTTGCCATGTCCTGTCCTATCTTGTCATGTCATGTATTATCTTGCCATGACCTGTCCTATCTTGTCATGTTCTGTTCTATCTTGTCATGTCACGTATTATCTTGCCATGACCTGTCCTATCTTGCCATATCCTGTCCTTTCTTGTCATGTCATGTATTATCTTGCCATGTCCTGTTCTATCTTGCCATGTCCTGTCCTATCTTGCCATGTCCTGTCCTATCTTGTCATTTTCTATCTTGCCATGTTATGTCCTATCATGCCATGTCCTGTCCTATCTTGCCATGTTCTGTCCTATCATGCCATGTCCTGTCCTATCTTGTCATTTTCTATCTTGCCATGTTCTGTCCTATCATACCATGTCCTGTCCTACTGTCCTATCTTGTCATTTTCTACATTGCCATGTCATGTCCTATCATGCCATGTCCTGTCCTATCTTGTCATGTCATGTCATATCATGCCATATCCTGTCCTATCATGCCTTGTCCTGTCCTGTCCTATCATGCCATGTCATGTCTTGTCTAGTATTATATCGTCTTGTCCACACAAAACGAAAACAGCTGAAGAATAAAAAATAACCTGACAACAAACAAAGCATTCACCTACTAATAATCAAATAAGAAGACTATTCATTTGAATCAAATTAATTTGTTACGTACCATGTGACATGAAAGTAGCTGCGACACATACCGGCATCACAGCTGACACACACTCCCGTCCTGGAGAACCTCGAGTCCTCGCACAGAGAGCACTCCTACAGTACAAAGTCTTACCCATAATATCAACCAAGTACCGCAAACTAACCCTTATCATTCAGTTTTGCATCCCCTGGGGTATAATTCAACAATCCCCAACCTACGTGAAATACGCACCTCCATTTTTTTAGGACACCAAGTTTGGTGATAAATTCAGAGAGCAGACACTGTAAACACATATTTTGCCAATTCTAGGGTAAAAACTCTGGGGTGACTGGGGAGACATGGCTGGTTATCGAACCGGACCAAGATAATTGGACCATACCCCAACGCAATTATAGCCTAGTATATAATTCATCAACTTTCTTTCTGTAAAAAAAGCTGGATAAGCTAAAAAAGGGGAAAAACATTTGTAATCCTGAATATTTGGTAAAATGCATGTATCAACAAATCTTAAAGTGACACTCTTATTCAAAATCAATACTTACACATGTATAACAAACATAAATTTTGAGTGATAAACCTTTAACTATTTAAAAAAACTTGAGAACATGAAAAAATAGATGATTGGTGAGTGCTAAAAGATTTACTGTGATCTGCTATTGTCTCATGGGATAGAAATACCATGTTTTCTGCCCCATTCTTTTAAAATAAACACAGCATCCTTCATAAAAACCATTGTTTTTGACATTTTTTCATCCTTTTTGGTATATTAAAACAATTGAATTAATTGTGAAAAATCTCTTTTGGGAGTAAGAGTGCATCTTTAAGCTCACATATTTGCCTTTCACAACTCACCCTAAGTCCCCACTTGGAGTATGGCATCTCAAACAATGTAACAGGTGACAGTTTGTCCACATCTCCAAAGGCCACCCCAGGGGTGTAGAGGGCACATACCAGGTGAACCCACCTGTGAAAAACAAGGGAAATTGACCATTGGGTCTAGTAAAACATGGAGTTTAATATCAAACAATGTTACATGTGATATTTTGTCAATATCTCTGAGCCAGAAATAACAAACAAGGTAAGCCCGTCTGAGAAACAACGAAATATAAATTATTTATTGAATATACTAGTACTCAAAGAGGCCACAGATGTCCAAATCCCCGAGTACTAAAATGATGCCTCACTCTCCTATATGGTTAAAAAAACTAAATAAATATGAGACAGAATAAAATTGCAAACAATACTGACCTTCTTGATTAAAAGACTGCTTGAACAAATTTAAACTTCCCATTTTTTTTAACTCCTTAGATTTTCAACTGTGAGAAACAAAATGGCTCCTAGCTGGCAGACTTATATCCTGCTTTTACACAAGCCTGTTTGATAGTGGGAAAATCATATAACTTGCTTACATGTTCAAGTCATTGAAATTTTATTTTGTACCATGTTTAAACGTGATATTCTTGTTTTTGTCAATACACCGACTCTCGTGTCAGACCAGTAACACAAGGGGTGGACCTTAATTGTGCTATATCTACTGCACGATTAAATAAAACTGCTATTTACTTTGACACACGCTAGTTATTGAACATTGTCCTTGACAACGTGGTACAGTTACTTCACCTACTACCCTTGTGACTGACTCAAGAGCTCGTGTATAAATTCAATTACTCATATTGTTGGTGATGTAGCTATTATATATGTATCTTATTGCCGAGTAAGAATATTTCTAAAACCAGAGCTGTCACAGTATGTGACGAATGCCCCCGATTGTGACATTGACCTATGAACAAGGTCAGTACATGAAAAGTTGATCTTGCCTTTACATGTCAAATACATATGGCAAGTTATTTTAAATTGCCTCTAAACATAAAAAATACCACCCATAGTTGACAACCAACACTGTTATGTCCTTATATATGCAGCATTCCATTGTGAATAAACACCCAAGTGTGACCTTGACCTTTGAGATAGGGACACCGGTCTGTCATACGACACATCGTCTTGGTATGTGGAACACATGTGGCAAGTTATTTTAAAATCTGTCCATACAAGGGAAAGTTACAGTCCGGACACGACAACCTATACTCTATGTCCTTATATGCAGCACTCTGTTGTGAATAAACACCCAAGTGTGACCTTGACCTTAGAGGTAGGGACACGGGTCTTGCACGCGACACTTCATCTTGGTATGTGGAACACATATGGCAAGTTATTTTAAAATCTGTCCATACAAGGGAAAGTTACAGCCCGGACACGACAACCTATACTCAATGTCCTTATATGCAGCACTCCATTGTGAATAAACACTAAGTGTGACCTTGACCTTAGAGGTAGGGACACGGGTCGTTCACGCGACACGTTGTCTTGGTATGTGTGGAGCACATGTGGCAAGTTATTTTAAAATCTGTCCATACATGGGAAAGTTACAGCCCGGACACGACAACTTATACTCTATGTCCTATATGCAGCACTCCATTGTGAATAAACACTAAGTGTGACCTTGACCTTTGAGGTAGGGGCACGGGTCTTGCACGCGGCACGTCGTCTTGGTATGTGGAACACATGTGGCAAGTTATTTTAAAATCTGTCCATACAAGGGAAAGTTACAGCCCGGACACGACAACCTCTACTCTATGTCCTATATGCAGCACTCCATTGTGAATAAAGACTAAGTGTGACCTTGACCTTAGAGGTAGGTACACGGGTCTTGCACGCGACACGTCGTCTTGGTATGTGGAACACATGTGGCAAGTTATTTTAAAATCTGTCCATACATGGGAAAGTAACAGCCCGGACATGACAACCTATACTCTATGTCCTATATGCAGCACTCCATTGTGAATAAACACTAAGTGTGACCTTGACCTTAGAGGTAGGGACACGGGTCTTGCACGCGACACATCGTCTTGGTATGTGGAACACATGTGGCAAGTTATTTTAAAATCTGTCCATACAAGGGAAAGTTACAGCCCGGACACGACAACCTATACTCTATGTCCTATATGCAGCACTCCATTGTGAATAAAGACTAAGTGTGACCTTGACCTTTGAGGTAGGGGCACGGGTCTTGCACGCGACACGTTGTCTTGGTATGTGGAACACATGTGGCAAGTTATTTTAAAATCTGTCCATACAAGGGAAAGTTACAGCCCGGACAGGAGTTATTGAGCCGGACACACGGACGGACGGACGGACTGACGGACGGACAGTGCCATTTCAATATGCCCACCTTCGGGGGCATAAAAATAAACAAATGAGTATATCAATCCTCAAAATGGCGGAGTTGGGAGAAAATGAAAATATCTGATACATAATTAAGGATTTCTCTGTCAGCTTACTATGATTGGTAAATACAGTTAAGTCACATGCTAGATTTATCATTTTGCTATTTGATTTGTATGTACTGTTGTAGTAATTTGCTCCAAGAATAAGAGTTGAAATGAATTTGGTGAACATTCCCTGGTAAATATCCTGGTCCGCAAAATATCTGGCATGGGTCGGGTTAAACACAACTAGGTCTATATATATTCGAACCCCGCATGATAAGGGTTAGTAAGCTGAACACAATCTCTTCATGACATTGATCACCTACTTGCCAGCATCTGTCTCCTTGAAAATTCCACCCTCATTCGGACACAGCTCACAGTCCTGTAATAGTATAAATATTGATGAAAGTGTGTGTGTTTGGACACCGCTCACAGTCCTGTAATGGTATAAATATTATTGAAAGTGTGTGTGTTCTGACACAGCTCACAGTCCTGTAATGGTATAAATATTGATGAAAGCGTGTGTGTTCAGACACAGCTCACAGTCCTGTAATGGTGTATATACTGATGAAAGCGTGTGTGTTCGGACACAGCTCACAGTCCTGTAATGGTGTAAATACTGATGAAAGTGGGTGTGTTCGGACACAGCTCACAGTCCTGTAATGGTGTAAATATTGATGAAAGTGTGTGTGTTCGAACACAGCTCACAGTCCTGTAATGGTGTAAATATTGATGAAAGTGTGTGTGTTCAGACACAGCTCACAGTCCTGTAATGGTGTAAATATTGATGAAAGTGTGTGTGTTCGGACACAGCTCACAGTCCTGTAATGGTGTAAATACTGATGAAAGTGTGTGTGTTCGGACACAGCTCACAGTCCTGTAATAGTATAAATATTGATGAAAGTGTGTGTGTTTGGACACAGCTCACAGTCCTGTAATAGTATAAATATTGATGAAAGTGTGTGTGTTTGGACACCGCTCACAGTCCTGTAATAGTATAAATATTGATGAAAGTGTGTGTGATCGGACACAGCTCACAGTCCTGTAATGGTGTAAATATTGATGAAAGTGTGTGTGTTCGGACACAGCTCACAGTCCTGTAATAGTATAAATATTGATGAAAGTGTGTGTGTTTGGACACAGCTCACAGTCCTGTAATAGTATAAATATTGATGAAAGTGTGTGTGTTTGGACACAGCTCACAGTCCTGTAATGGTGTAAATACTGATGAAAGTGTGTGTGTTCGGACACAGCTCACAGTCCTGTAATGGTGTAAATACTGATGAAAGTGTGTGTGTTCGGACACAGCTCACAGTCCTGTAATGGTGTAAATACTGATGAAAGTGTGTGTGTTCGGACACAGCTCACAGTCCTGTAATGGTGTAAATATTGATGAAAGTGTGTGTGTTTGGACACAGCTCACAGTCCTGTAATAGTATAAATATTGATGAAAGTGTGTGTGTTTGGACACAGCTCACAGTCCTGTAATAGTATAAATATTGATGAAAGTGTGTGTGTTTGGACACAGCTCACAGTCCTGTAATAGTATAAATATTGATGAAAGTGTGTGTGTTTGGACACTTCACACAGTCCTGTAATGGTGTAAATATTGATGAAAGTGTGTGTGTTTGGACACTTCACACAGTCCTGTAATGGTGTAAATATTGATGAGTGGGTGTGTTTGGACACTTCACACAGTCCTGTAATGGTGTAAATATTGATGAGTGGGTGTGTTCTATGAAAGTACATGTGTATTTTTTATGTCCAGTTTGAGGTCCAAGAGTCAGTTTCTAACTTATCAATTTAAAGATGCACTCTCACAGATTGAACGTTTTGACAACTTTTTTTTTTTTTGTCTTGGAGCGAGCCAATTTTTGCGAAAATGCATGGAAACCAGTGATATTAGACTGTTGACAAAAAATTAGATCCCAGATTTTTATGTTTCAGTTCAAAAATTGATGTTTTATGCAATTTTCTTAAACCGTTAGTAATGGTTTCGGCCATAAAACATTAACTTTCAAACAGAAATATGAAAATCTGCAATCTGATCTTTTGTCAGCAATCTTTTATCATTTCTTTGCAGTTATTTACGCAAAAATTTGCTCTTTCCAAGACAAAAAATAAAATGTTGTAAAAACGGTATATCTGTGAGAGTGCAGCTTTAAAGCACAAGGATGAAAGCCTTAATAAATGCAGAAGAACTTACACTAAATGTCATGTTATGATTTGCTAATGCAAGACACAGATAAAGGTTCAGACTTCTATTGAACTTTTATCAATAAATGTAAAACAAACTATACACACTTCGGTTTTTTTATCACATTAAAAAAGCTTCAAAATGCAAAATGGTATAGTTTGTAAAGCTTCATGACTTGTATCATATTTGACCAATGCTTTTAAGACATAGTTTTAAGTGACATTAATATTCAAAATTAATACATTCACATGTATAACAAACATACATTTTGAGTGATAAACCTTTAACTACTTACTAAATAATGCATTTTCGGAAAATATTAATTATTGATAACAGGATTGTAGCTGTGTACTTAATAGCTGAAAACACAAAATGATTGGTGAGTGCTAAAAGATTTAGTGTGATCAACTATTGTCTCATTAGGTAGAAATACTGTGTTTTCTGCACCTTTCTTTAAATTAAACTCGGTATCCTTCATATAAAGAGTCATAGTTTTTGACATTTAGTCATCCTGTTTGGTATATTAAAACAATTGTATTAATTGTGGTAAATCTTTCATAAGGTTGCATCTTTAGATGATGTCTTCGTAACAATGTCAAGGGCAAAATTACATCCAGTCTTACCGGTTTGACCCCAGCTCGTAACAATGTCAAGGGCAAAATTACATCCAGTCTTACCGGTTTGACCCCAGCTCGTAACAATGTCAAGGGCAAAATTACATCCAGTCTTACCGGTTTGACCCCAGCTCGTAACAATGTCAAGGGCAAAATTACATCCAGTCTTACCGGTTTGACCCCAGCTCGTAACAATGTCAAGGGCAAAATTACATCCTGTCTTACCGGTTTGACCCCAGCTCGTAACAATGTCAAGGGCAAAATTACATCCAGTCTTACCGGTTTGACCCCAGCTCGTAACAATGTCAAGGGCAAAATTACATCCTGTCTTACCGGTTTGACCCCAGCTCGTAACAATGTCAAGGGCAAAATTACATCCGGTCTTACCGGTTTGACCCCAGCTCGTAACAATGTCAAGGGCAAAATTACATCCGGTCTTACCGGTTTGACCCCAGCTCGTAACAATGTCAAGGGCAAAATTACATCCAGTCTTACCGGTTTGACCCCAGCTCGTAACAATGTCAAGGGCAAAATTACATCCTGTCTTACCGGTTTGACCCCAGCTCGTAACAATGTCAAGGGCAAAATTACATCCAGTCTTACCGGTTTGACCCCAGCTCGTAACAATGTCAAGGGCAAAATTACATCCTGTCTTATCGGTTTGACCCCAGCTCGTAACAATGTCAAGGGCAAAATTACATCCTGTCTTACCGGTTTGACCCCAGCTTTGCAGGCGTCACAGAACCATGGCTCTGTGCTTGCAGACGACTCAGAACTAGCTGCTGATTGGTTGTCACTGATACCATAGCAACCCTCGTGCACGGCAACTCCACAGTTGTCACACTCAACTATCTCATCATCTGACTCACTGGGAAGAAAAAACACAATGTTTCATTCAATGCATCATGTAAGCCATTCTTCAGGCTGCCCACACAGATTATCATCAATTCTTGGCCCCTAGGAGCTGGCCAGAAAATAATATGAAGTATGTGTGTTCAATATGTTAATATGCCATAAAACTTCTGATAAAGTCACTGTGAATGGGTTAAGGGGTGAGATTGGTCAAGTGGTGTAAGTGTCTGCCTTTCACCCTAAAGGTTGTAGGTCGGATCCCCACCCGGGTGAGAGTGGTCAGGTGGTGTAGGTGTCGGCCTTTCACTCTAAAGGTTGTAGGTTTGATCCCCACCAGGGTGAGAGTGGTCTAGTGGTGTAGGTGTTGCCTTTCACCCTAAAGGTTGTAGGTTTGATCCCCACCAGGATGAGACTGGTCTAGTGGTGTAGGTGTTGCCTTTCACCCTAAAGGTTGTAGGTTCGATCTCCACCCGGTTAAGAGTGGTCTAGAGGCATATGTGTCGGCCTTTCACCCTAAAGGTTAAAGGTTTAATGCCACCAGGGTGAGAGTGGTCAGGTGGTGAAGGTGTCTTGCCTTTCACCAAAGAGTTTGTGGGAATGGTCCCCGCCAGGGATACTTTATCATGACCTCTAAAACAGGACACAGTACTGAGTTCAGCCCAAGAAACAGACTTGAGCACGATTTTAAGCCATCAGCAGTCAAGCTAAATAAATTATAAATAAACTAATGAATTATGGGACTTGTTTGGTGCTTATAAACAGTTGTGATACCCAGTCTAATCATTAGACTGGGTATCACAACTGTCTAATGCCTCTAAACTCTCACTCAAAATCAAATACAACGAAACGTTAGGTGGTTAAAAACAGAATAAATTTCTATACAACAAGGCATTATACGGCATTATACCACATGCCTCAAACACTGACAATATGACTTCAATGAGGATCATTTCACTTGTCCCTGCGTCACACTGAATTCAATGCTCAAAATAATTAAACCAATGAAAGATAATAACAACCCTTTAAAGCCCCTGGATAAATATTCACATGAACTTCTATTACAATACAGATTGTTTTGTTAAACAAGCTTTTTTATTACCCTTTATAAACCTGCCCACAAAGTTTATGGCCCCTTGGACTAGCCTTTTGAAATCTAATTTAAAAGGGGGGGGTCCATACAATAGGGTTTTTAGTACTGCATTTTGATCAAGGAGGTTGTATTCGACTTGAGTCGTGTGTGGATTTATGATAGGCATTATAAAATAATAAAAAATCTGTGGAATATACCTGATATCACCTAGACACACACAGCACACAATGACTTTAACCGGCCTCGAACTGGATGAATCCTCTGGGCTTGGCTCCTCTAAGTCCTGGAAATATCATACACAATAATGAGGACATAAATGATCCCATTTCTAGGAAATAAGAACAATCAGAGCTACATGAAGCTACTAAGAGCTACTTAGAAAACTAAGAGATACTTTATAAGCACTTTGAAATGTAACAATGTAAGGAAATAAATATTAATGGCAATATTTAAAATTCAGAAACGAAGATTATTCTCAAGTTGTTCCTGTTGTATTTGCGCATTTATAGAAAAACCATTCCCGAGAATCTTTGTTGAAATGTGGTCATATCGGATTGTTCATGGAAAATGGGCCTTGATAAAAGCATTATCATATTCAGTATTTCCCCCAGGGCATTATCGAGTGTAGGTACCATCGACTCTTCACAGGCAGAGTCGGACTCCAGAAATGCCATAAAAGTTATGCAATAAACCGGCAAACCAATCTTCATTCTCCCTAAGGCTGTAAAGTTTGTGCTCCATTCAACATTTGGGTGTTAACAGATTAATTAGCAGTGCTTCATTCAGTTGGTGTGTTAACCGATTAATTAGCAGCACTCCATTCAGTTGGGGTGTTAACCGATTAATTAGTGGTGCTCCATTCAGTTGGGGTGTCAACCGATTAATTAGCAGTGCTCCATTCAGTTGGGGTTTTAACCGATCAACTAGCGGTGCTCCATTCAGTTGGGGTGTAAACCGATTAATTAGCGGTGCTTCATTCAGTTGGGGTGTTAACCGATTAATTAGCAGCACTCCATTCAGTTGGGGTGTTAAAGGATTAATTAGCGGTGCTACATTCAGTTGGGGTGTTAACCGATTAATTAGCAGTGCTCCATTCAGTTGGGGTGTTAACCGATCAATTAGCGGTGCTCCATTCAGTTGGGGTGTAAACCGATTAATTAGCGGTGCTCCATTCAGTTGGGGTGTTAACCGATTAATTAGCAGCACTCCATTCAGTTGGGGTGTTAAAGGATTAATTAGCGGTGCTACATTTAGTTGGGGTGTTAACTGATTAAATAGCATTGCTCCATTCAGTTGGGTTTTTTATCGATAAATTAGTGCAAAACTGTACCATTTTTTATATTCTAACTGGGAAAACAATATATTTAAATTGTTCTATTAATTTAAATTAAATAATGTACATTTAATGAGGTTTCTGACTGATCTTTTTATTAAGTTGTTTTTTCACCTTTTAATATATGAAATTACAAAAATCGTGTAAAAAAAAAACCCACACAACAAAAATAAGCAACTGTCGATGCTCCCAAATACTGGCCATTTGTTTTCAAAATGTTGAAATAAAAAGCTGTAGATTAAGGTGCTTTATATTCTTATTTCTCAAAAAAAGTAAAAGATATGTACAGAAGCATGTGGGCACAAGGCGATGTTGAAAAATATCAAATGAAATTGTACCACCTGTGAATGAAATACTACAAAAAAAGGGGGAGGGGACACCCCTCACTAACCCACCCTGTCCAGCCCGCCCTCCGTTTAATAAATCCTGTGGGAAACGCTTATCATATTGATATAAAAAAAAAATGAATTATTTTGATTTGCTGTAGGAATGCATCAGGGATTGAATTTAATGGTCGCTAACTTGCGAATACGAGTAAGAATAAAAAATGTGAGTAAAAAATCCTGGCACTCAAATATTTTTGTGACCACATATAAAATCGAAGACTTCACTCAAAACTGTTCTTTGCGTTTTATAAACTCCTTTGAGGTAGTTTAAAATAGATAATCACATGACTGCATATGGATGCTTGTGGCTGTTTACAAATCTAATTATTGGATATTAAAGTAAGCACCTTGAAGACAATTGTTTTTGTTTTGGTTTGTGATTCGCAGCTGCGAAAAATGGAGAAGAAAATAACCAGATTCTTCACGCAAAAAGGCCTGCAGATGGTGAAAAGGCTGATGGCAATACGGGGATTGACCCAAAGGCCCCCAAGATTTGACTTCTATCGTGGGTACTTTGCAAACAAAAAAGTCTCTGTCTGATCAGGGTTCCCACATTTTTCTGCAAGTAAAATTCTAGACTTTTTCCAGACTTTTTCAAGTTTTTTTTTGCAAATTCCAGACTTTCTCTCAACCTTTTTTTTACAGTTATTACAACGTAACATTTCAGTGAAATATTGTTAACATTTTAACATGCTAAAAATAAATTTATTTGCCATTTTTAACATTTAATAAACAACTTGTTAAATAACATCAAATGTCATTTTCAAAGGGTTTTATTCTCAAAAACAAAACCTTTCACTTTCTGAACTTCTTAGACATTTATTGAACAACATGATTAACCTTTAGCATGCTGAATACTATTGGCCTCTGTGAACAGTGTAAACATGGATCAGCTGGCATGATCAGGGTCTAGGCTATTTGTATTTGCTACTTGGAAACTTAAAGGCTTACCTACTATCTGTGCATAGAACAGTGTGGACCCTGATCAGCCAGCATGGTTTGGTGCCGGCTGATCTCTGTATACAATACCAATTTCCATAATTAGTAGATAAATGCATGCCTAAGGTAAATATAATCAAATATCACATTAAAAAAGTTTTACTCTCTGAACAAAAACTTACTTTCTGGACATTTTTTAAAGCTGCACTCTCATAGATATACTATTTTAACGACTTATTTTATTTTTTGTCTTAGATAGAGAAACTTTTGACGTAAATATCTGCACACCAACGATAAAAGATTGCT
Organism: Mya arenaria; assembly: GCF_026914265.1. NCBI lineage: Eukaryota > Metazoa > Mollusca > Bivalvia > Myida > Myidae > Mya > Mya arenaria. The sequence continues at coordinate 8,334,976 of NC_069126.1, forward strand.
GACAAAAGATCAGATCGCTGATTTTCATTTTTCCGTTCGAAAATTTATGTTTTATAGTTTATTAACAGTTTAAGAAAAATGCATAAAAAATCAATTTTTGAACTTAAATATAAATATCTGCGATCTATTTTTTTGTCAGCAGTCTTATATAATTGGTTTTCATGGATTTTCGCCAAAACTGGCTCGTTCCAAGACAAAAGTAAAAAAGTTGTCAAATTGTTCAATCTGTGAGAGGGACTCACAACTTGAACTCATAACATCCAGTGTCATTTTAAAACAGTTTAACTCTCTTTAAAAAAATCTACTTGCATCAGTGAGCATGCAATACAGCTATATCTGAACATCAATCTTCATCAATCCATGTTCTTCGCTTCAACCATTGGTGAAAATGTAAAATAAGTGACTTTTTTGCACAAGTTTAAAACTATTATGATGTCTACTGGCCAAAGAACTGTGGTCTTCTCAATGTCTATAAATACGAGCAAGGTCAGTCTAAAGGCATCATTCATAGATTCACACTTGAATAGCAAATATCTGTTAGGCTGTGTAGCACTTCCCAGACTAGTGAGATCATTGCAATTAGCATTCATGTATGTTATTGACAGCGTATGTAAAGTTTATTTTAATGAACTAGGGCCAATTTCACGTTTAAAATAACTTTCGATGAATGCAGAGATCGCTAATATCCATGATCAATAGCATACTGTAGATTAAAAAGATCATTGTAGATAGCATCCACGATACTTACTGACAGCGTATAATAAAGCGAATCCAGACAAACTGCGGCCAATTTCTCGTTTAAAATAACTTTTAAATGCAGACCGCAGTGCAGACACAGCTACTAATCATGATCAATAAACGCTTACATGTGGTAACGGATACCTTCTTAGTCTCGATCATTCAGCCGCTCTGATCAGAGTCAATTCAATACAGAACGGTGTTAGATGCAAGCGTCTAGATGATCGAGACTACTTACTTTTACTAGTTTCGTACCCAAAACGGTAGTACTTTTAGTACTTTTCCCGGCTTTTTCCCGATTTTAACCTATTATCGCAAAATTCAAGGCATTTTCACGACCGGGAACAGACTTCGATCTTCCCGACTTTTTCCCGTTTTCCCTGTAGCGTGGGAACCCTGTCTGATCCTATGGCACCTGTCAGAACCATCAAAAAATGGAGCTGAACATCAAACATTTGTTAAAACAAAAAAGAATGATGGCAATGTTGTTGTCAAAATGTGCTGTTTATAAAGAATTTGCCAGCAATAAAACATTTACTGTAAGCACTATAGTCTTTTAGTGTTTATTTAGTAATCACCAGCTCTCACCCTGCCCACAATACTTGCTAGATCCTCCATGCTGGGGCCAGTTGTGCAAAATACATTACCATCGAGAAATGTCACTGTAGTAATTTGAAAGAGAAAAGCATCTGCTCTGTATAGGATTTGAACCTATTCACCCCTACTTGCAAGTGTGGTCCTCAACCCAACTGGACCTACCAGGTTACTCAGAAGCCTTGAATCACTTGAAGTCACTATACTCCTCCCATCTTTACTTTTTGAAAGTATAATCTATGGTGGGGAGGAGTGTAGTCAGTCACTATTAGTGATTCAAAGCTTTTGAGAAACCCGAAGCTTAGTTAGCCCGAATGGGTATATGACTTAGACTATGTATAAATAAAAAAACAAATAGTAAAAGTTTATAATCATTCTTATCTCAGTTCACTTGCTAAACAGATGTACATAATGCAACAACAAAACAACTTAATAATTAGGTAACTTACAGCAACTTACAGCGACTTACAGCAAGTAAAACAGCCTTTCAATAATTGCTAGTTGAACTCACCAGTTTGCTACATGTAGTTGAAAAAAAGTTTTATTTCATCCCTGTGCATTGTTGTAAAATAAATGGTAAACAAATGGCTAATTGAACTTGTCTGGTATAAATTACAAAGATGGGCATCAGGGTAGCAAAAAGTATATCACCCTGACAGAATTGCTTTCCTTGATCTCGTCACTCAATTTCTGTTTAAGAGCGATTCCACTTGGGCGCACTGATTCACTCGACATGTGGCCTGTCCAAACCTTTTCATCCCATCTATTTAAAACAGATGGTAAAACTTAACCTTCAAATATAACTAGGTTTCTTAAGTAAATTTAATGGTGTATCAGTGCTCCATGATCAAATCTTGCTTAAATACGATGATACCAAGCTAAACACAGACAGTGCCAGGGGGGTGGGTTAAGCTTCGGTACAGAAGCTCTAAAATTTAAGTTGATACAACATTTTATTGCATTAAACATATCAGACATGTTTATAGCAAATACAAAATACATACATGTGCAAGGCATGGCTTTAGACACAAATTGTTTTAACAGAAGAGCAGAACATTTGTTTATGGATACAAACAACAACATATTAGTTTCCAAAAAAGATGTTTGCATAGTATATAAATTTTGATAAATTAATTAGAGATTTATTTGAATTGTTAGATAACAAATTAAAAAACTTATGCTTTGTTGGCCACATGTAGTAATATCTTTTAATGTATTTGGCCCTTAAGTATTTTGTACATATTAGTAAAAAGTGATATTCACTTTCAATCATTCCTTGGTTGCAGTAGATGCAAAATCTTTGATGTATAGGTGTATTCTTAGAACTTGCTAGTAGCTCTCAGTGCACAATCTTGGTAGTAATAATGTGTTTATTTGTACTTTCTTATTCCTTTTATATGAAGCAATATTATATTATACAAGTAAGTTTTTCAGCTTATGCTATGAATTTAAGTTATTTCTGATCAATACAAAATTCCTTAAAAAATGCAGCCTCAAAATCATTTTTAAAAACAAGTGCTGCCGTAGGACAGCGCACTTGATAACACCCTGCTTTATATGTGTTTGTCAAAACCATTAAAAAATGTAAAACCTAGAACTCCGCATGTTGGATGTGTCGCCTGACGAATTATTTACTGTCGACATTATAGCTGTTAGATTGGCATTTTATTCATTTATAGACAATAATGTTGCCATTTCACTTTCAAGTGTAGGTGGCATTTAAACTAAAGGTAACAAAGTTAAGCTGGACAAAAACTAACAACAAAAGATAACAAAGGGCAATAACTCTAAAAATATCGAAGCAAGAGATACGATTCTTGTGCGCTGACATTGCCCTCAATAGGATCTATCTACATATTAAGTTTCAGGTTGGTACCTCTTATAGTTTACGATATATGCCCTGGACAAAATTTAAGCTTGAAAATTATTATAGGGCAATAATTCTAAACATATAGATGCAAGAGTTACAGTATTAAGTTTCAAATTGATACCTCTTATATTTTTCAAGATATGCCCTGGACAAAACTTTAAGCATGAAAATTAACAAAGTGCAATTACTCTAAAACTAGGAAAACAAGAGTTCCTGTTACTGTGTACTGCACTTGCCCTCAATGAGATATATCTACATATGAAGTTTCAAGTTGATAACTCTTATATTTATCAGATATACCCCGGACAAAACTTTAAGCATGAAAACTGTTTAACAAAGAGCAATAACTCTAAAAATATGGAAGCAAGAGTAACAGTTCTTGTGCACTGCTCTTACCCTCAATGAGATCTATCTACATATGAAATTTCAAGTTGATACCACTAATAGTTTACAAGATATGCCCCAGACAAGTTAAAACGGAATGAGACTGCCACCAACAAAAATAACCCCTTTATGCCGCCTAGTCAGGCGACACAAAAAGTAGATAAAAAAAGTCCATCAAGGGCCATAATATTTAGATTAATATGGAGTTATGTAACGTTATTGTGGCTGTGAACAACTACCGGTATGTGGCGTATGAAGTCCATTATATGAACTGTAAGTCAAATGAACTTTCTAAGTTGATCAAAGCCCATAATTTGCATACTTGATAACATTGAGGTACCCTTACAGTATTATGTCTGTCAATCATTGTGTAAAGTTTGATGTCAACAAGAGATGTTTGTCAAACATCATCCCCCCCCCCCCCCCCCCCCCCCCCCGAGTGCCTTGTTGTCAGGATTATATGGACAATTGAATTAAATATGCATGGACCGAAATGAAAGCTGATTTGTCACTGACATTGGATGCCGTTGAGGCAGTTTTAAAATTTGACTATATGACCTCAAAATCCATGGGAGTCATCAGCTGGTCACCAAAATTCTAAATGTGAAGTTTGAGGGCCATGGGTGCAGGCATTGAAAAGTTATCACACAGCGAAGCTTGTTTCATTCAAGGTCACTGTGACCTTGACCCGATGACCCCTATAATCATAAGGGGTCATCTACAGGTCAGACACAACTCCAAGTCAAGTTTGAGGGCCATGGGTGCAGGCATTGTCGAGTTATAACTCGAAACATTTTCGCATTCAAGATCACTGTGAACTTGATCTTTGACTCAATGATTCGAGGGTCATCTACTGGTCAGGCCCAACTTCAATGTCAAGTTTGATGATCATAGGTTCAGGCATTGTTGAGATATCATTGGGAGATTTGTTAACCTTTTTGTGTTAAAGGTTACCTTACTGTAACCTTGACACATTGACCCCCAAAGTCAAGAGGGGTCATCTACTGGTCAGGCCCAACCTTTATGTCAATTTTGATGACCATAGGTCCAGGAATTGTCAAATTTGCTTTCAAGGTCACTGTGACCTTGACCTTTGACCCCTTAAATCAATAGGGGTCATCTACTGGTCAGGCCCAACCTCCAAGTCAAGTTTGAGGGCAATGGGTGCAGGCATTGTTGAATTATCACTCAGTCAACTTTTTACCATTCAAGGTCACTGTGACTTTGACCTTTGGCCAATGACCCCTAAAATCAATACGAGCCATCTACTATTTAGGCCCAACATCCAAGTCAAGTTTGAGTGCCATGGGTGCAGGCATTGTCTAGTTATCACTCGGCCAAACTTTTACCATTCAAGGTCACTGTATCCTTGACCTTTGACCAATGACCCTATAAAAAATAGGATTCATCTAATGGTCAGACTCAACCTCCCAATTCAAGTATGAGGGCCATGGGTGCAGGCATTGTCGAGTTATCACTCTGAAAAACTTTTACCATTTAATGTCACTGTGACCTTGACCTTTGGTCTGATGACCCCTAAAACAATAGGGGTCATCTACTGGTCAGGCCTAACTTCCATATCAAGTTTGATGACCATAGGTCTAGGTATTGTCGATTTATCACTCTGACAAACTTTTACCATTCAAGGTTACTGTGACCTTGACCTTTGGCCTGATGACCCCCAAAATACAATAGGGGTCATCAACTGGTCAGGCCTAACTTCCATATCAAGTTTGATGACCATAGGTCTAGGTATTGTTGAGTTATAACTCGGACAAGCTTTCAAATTATTTTACCACTGTGACCTTGACCTTTGACCTGATAAGCCCCAAAATCAACAGGGGTCATCTACTGGTCAGGCCCAACCTTCATGTCAAGTTTTATGTCCATATGTCCATGAATTGTTGAGTTATCACTTGGACAAGCTTTGGTCTACCGAAGGACCAACGGACCGACCGACTATATTGGTTTGTACATACATGTCTTTAAATGGATAAACATATTACAATCAGTTATGTTTTATATGCTGTTTTGTTATACATTCCAGGTTATAATTGATAATTTAGTAAAATGTTTTTAGGAGATAACTTAATTCTAAAATAATTGAGAATAAAAACTTGATTTTTCCACACTACAAGTATAACCCAGACAGTAGTTTTATATTTATTAAAAAGATCAACCATAAACTGATGAATTATCTACATGATTTTCAGCATTTTCATCACTTAAAAACAGATTTTACATAATTTGGAACAAAAATGTAGTACAAAATGTATTTACATGTAGCTTTTTAAAAAAAAATCCAATCTTTTACATGAAATTCTTATCAATTATCATGACATCATGTTGAAATGAATTTAATATTTTTTCTAGCAAGATATAACATGGGGAAATGCTGAATAAATAATCATTTTTACTTGATAAAAACAAATATATTTGATATTACAATGAAGATGATTTTTTTTATTTAAAAAGACACGTTCGTCCATGGGAGCTGACATTTTGAAACGGAAGTTGCGAGAGTTAGCTCCCCTGATTTCTAATTGCCATATAACCCCGTATAAGTCCGTACTGTTTCCCATTTTAAAGAAAATCTGTACATACACAACACGTTTACTTTCCGTTGCCGTACATTAGCGATAATCGATTATGGAATAATGAAATCGATTATCGTCGACCTCGGACACAAATAATCGACTTTCGACAATACTCGATCATCGTTATATCCCTAGCTAGTAGCATAGCCCTCCTCTTCAAATAGTATCATTAGCCGGACATAAATTTGTTTCAATTCTGACACTTCAGAAAGTGAAAGTCCAATTTTCACACGATCTTAAACTTAATACCAATTTTATATTTATTAGTGGTTTTAAGTTCTAAGCTCTTAGTAGATTTAAATGGTTCGTAGAAGCTGGTCATGTTTCTTAATAGAACTTATGTTTAATGGACACTTCATAATTTCTTTGAGTTTATGCTACAATATGAAACTAGAGTTATCACTGGATGTGATCAAGACCCCCACTACACCACCTTCTTGTAATAAGAAGTGCCTTAAATGCCCTATGTCAGTGACAAGGCACAAAATAATGTTTCAGTGTCAGAACTTCTTCGTTTGAAGTCAATAAGTAGCCTTGTCCCATTAAAAGGGCAATAACTTTAAACATACCGTACACTTATAAGGTTACTTTTGCACATCACTTTGCCTCAACACAGTCAATATATAAGTGTGTGAAGTTTGAAGTCAGTTACCTCAAAAAGGTATGACCCCAATATCACCAAAATACTTAAGTCAAAACTCAATCTCAGACACAACTCATTTTACCAAATTAAAGCATAGTATGATTCAAAATCTTGCATGCTTATATACGTCTTGAAAATATACTTTTTTGATGAAATGTGTTGATAAAAAATATTGTCAATATTTTAAAGATATGTGTGTGAAGGTTGAAGTCAATACCTCAAAGATGGACAGACAGACAAAAGGACAGATGGGACAAGGTGATCCTATTATAGATAGGATAGACACTACCAAGACTGTGTACTGAGAGTTACAAACAAGTCTATTTTAAAACATTGCTAAATTAATTGACACAAATTTGATCTTTTACACATGCTGGCTCAAATAAGTAATTTAAACAAGAGGGCCAAGATGGCCCTATATCGCTCACCTGAATTAAACTTAAATGGTGCTCTAGACATTTCTATAATTCATATAGAAGGGCAATAATGTTTTGGTGACAACAGGGATTGGCTAGATATCAAACTCATTCGAAGTATTATACCCATACACATTCTGACCAAATTTGGTAATGATTGGACAAAGGGTTTTAAAGTAATTGATCATACAAGACCAATTTCAGGTAATTTCTATAACTTAAGGGTGATAACTGTTGAATGACTAGAGCAATATGGCTGGTTAATGAACCTATTATCCAACATATTATGCGCACATAAATTCTGACCATATCTGGTGATGATTGGATGAAGGCTTCTAACTTATTCATCGGACAAGACCTATTTTGGGAAATTTCTATAATTTATGGGCGATAACTCCTGAGTGACCTGAGCGATTGGCTGGCTATCGAACTCGTTTAAGATATTATGCAATACACATTATGACCAAATTTTGATTGGACAAAGGGTTATTAAGTTACCGATCTGACAAGACCAATTTTAGGTAATTTCTTAAACGCTGCCTGCCTGTACGCCACATGTGTAACTATGATACATGTATTGCTGTTTTTAAATGCACATATAAAACAGGAAAACTATAGATTTGTTTAAAGGGTTATAAAGGGCTAATACTCTTACAATATACAAGTGGCACTGAGGCTTTAATATATTCTGTGAAGGGAAGTAACCATTGCGAGGAGTTTGTAAATGCTAAACTATGCCCACCTGGGAAACCTCAGACGACCTGATTCTCTGTTTCTCCGTGGGCTTCTTGATTCTCTTCCCATTTGTCTTCTGCTTCTTGCGTGGAACATAGTCCTCATCATCATCATCACTGTCTGCAGGTAACAAGAACATGGCTATCATCATCATCATTACTGTCTGCAGGTAACAAGAACATGGCTATTATCATCATCATCATCATAATCATCATCATCATCATCATCATCACCACCACCACCACCACCACCACCACCACCACCACCATCATCATCATCATCATCATCATCATCATCATCATCATCATCATCATCATCACCACAACCAGCACCATCATCATCATCATCATCATCATCATCATCATCATCACCACCACCACCACCACCACCACCACCACCACCACCACCACCACCATCATCATCATCATCATCATCATCATCATCATCACTGGCTGAAGGTTACAAGAAAATGAATATCATCATCATCATCATCATCATCATCATCATCATCATCATCATCATCATCATCATCATCATCACTGTCTGAAGGTTACAAGAAAATGAATATCATCATCATCATCATCATCATCATCATCATCATCATCATCATCATCACCTACTAGAATATAGATAATATATAACCCCAAAAAAGCAAACTTTGCTCACTTATGTTTTCAAAATAATTTCTTTTTGGATTGCCCACACCCTCATCGCTAGCTTCATCATCACTGTCATCACCATCGCTGTCATCATCATCATCATCATCATCACTGTCGTCATCATTATCATCTGAATTTTCCTTGCCTTTAGACCCCTCACTGTCCTCGTCATCTTCATTTTTATCTGAATTGCTCTTCGACTGTTCACTTTCTTCTGAAAGAAATACAAGATATTTCTGTAACTTGTAAGCAGACATCAAATAATTTAAATATGGTTTCATAATAAACCTTATGTAAAACTTGATAATAAACAAGAGGGTCTTGGCAGTCATTTACGACTCACTTGAGTATCTTAGCAACAAGATTTTTTTTTGTTAAACTTGACCATTATATTAGTGACCTACTTTTTTACTTCAAAAATGCATTATCAACCTTGACCTTGATATGACATGAACTAACATTCTGATCAAGTTTCATGTAGCTTGGTCAAAAAATGTGGCTACTAGAGTTCTATAAGCAATTTAGATTTAGGACCAGGGCAGTTAAATGGAAGGTGGCCCTTGATGGGTAGATGGCCCCTAATGATCTTAAGGTCAAAGGTCAAGTTCAACAGTTTTATGAACAGCAGTTCAAATGTTGAAATGTTTGTCTTCACTTTTCTTGAAACATTTTGCAACCATTAATAATCAATGCATTTCAGATTAAATCATTTTTATTCATTATACAACAAATTTTCTGACAGAGGGGTGTGCAGGGGGGGTATAATGCTTTACAACTATATCTTGTTTTTAAAAGGAGGAAATTAATAATATACGGGCCATTCAAGTAAAAGTTTAAACTTCCTGATTGAGAATTGAAGAAGACTTATGGGATATAAATCATTCAGATCTCCGTGGGCAATGAGATCAGTCATCACCACATACTTATAAATGTTTAAACATTTTCAAATTATTTAAACGTATCAGAGAAAACTTCAAAAAAGGAAATATTTCATCTATATTACTTACAATGGCTTCAAAACAGAGGCCATCAGTGTTATATGCCTCTGATGAGATACATGACTTTTCCTGTTCTGTGTGTAAAGATGACAATCTCAACATTGAGGCCAAGCATTTCTGTGGGGACTGCTCAAAGTATTACTGTGACAAGTGCCTGACCTTTCATGCCAAAATACACAAGCATCATGTTGTATTGGGCTGTAAGGATGTGGACAAGTGGGTGGGGCAAGGTGATGCCCTGGTTACGTGCAACCTTCACCCTCCGAAGGTCATAGAACTGCTGTGTGAGGATCACAATGAGCTCTGTTGTCACCTCTGTGTGCCACTGAACCATAGGTGAGTGATAAGAGTACAATTGATAATTACAAGTATATTATTTTTATTTTATGCAGGAAGAAATAGAAATACACATACCAATTTAATCCTGGCCAATATTAAATAAGCCTGTATATGCAAACCCATTTTTAGGGCCAAAATGTAATGAAACATAATAAATCAGGACTAATAAATTCATTCACTCTATTTAATACCTTAAACAGGATGTGCGGAAGCATCAGCTTGATATCTGATCTGGTCAAGGGCATATATAAGATGACCGACTTCAAGCAGCTTCCAGCAAAAGTTACCAAGGTAACAGACAGACTGAACCAGGTGAAAGAGGCCAGAAAGAAGAATCAGAACTCCCTCAATACCTCAGGCAAGTCCATGCTGACAAAGATCAAGACTCTGAGATCTTCACTGAACGAGCTGCTAGATGACCTGGAAAAAAAGGACAGTGGAACAGGTGTACAGTGTCCTGGCTGACCTGAATGGCTCACTACAGAAGGATATTGACCACTGTGACCTGCTACATGACCAACTTAAGGCCTTACTGGACACAGTCCAAGCCCAGGGCAAGGAGTCCAGCTCCTACATTGGCTTTAAGAAATGCGAGGACAAGATGGAAGAGGCCAACAGACTTCTCCATGAGATAGAAAACAAACAAGAGGCAACCATCACTTTCCAGCCTGACACACACGCTCAACAATTGCTATCTGACTTGAAGGCACTAGCAAACATCCACAATGATCCACAGTTTAAACAATCATCTGCGCAAATCAATCAGTCCTCTAATAAATCCAAGGTTTTCAAGGTGGAAGAAAAGAAAACATATGCAGTGAATATAAAGAAAGACAAACAGGATTGTAATATTACGGGTATGACAGAACTTCCAGGAGGAGAGATTGTTCTGGTAGATTTTCAGAATAGCAGAGTAAAGGTGTTAGACAGTAAATACAAGGTGACATCCAACTGTGATCTCCCTGAGTCTCCTTATGACATCTGCCACATCTCAGACCATCAAGTAGCTGTAGCTGTTGAAAATGGGACTGACAGGCATGAGGTCCACTTTCTCACCGTGTCAGCTGACACCATCAAGATGACCAGGAAGTTCTCAGTTGACCATGAGTGTGGCTCCATCAAGCACCATGGGGGCCAGCTGTATGTGGGCTCCCTTACCGCCCTGTATCTATACAAAACAGATGGAAGCCTGGTCAACAAAATATATGAAGACACATCTGGGAAATGCACAGTGAACCACTTTGCCTTGAGCACTGATGGCAGCAAATTATATGTTCCAGCCTCCAGCAAACACAAGATTGTAACCATTGACAGTGTAGGCAACATTCTGGCTACACTGAATGACCCTGACTTTCCCTGTCCTTGGAGTGTACATTTGAGTGTGGCTGGACATGTGTTTGTGTGCTCACGTGAATCCCATACAGTGGTGCAGATTGACCAGGAAGGCAGGAAGAAGCTGGCCACACTGGTCAGGGAGGGAGATGGCATCAACCATCCATATTCAGTCCTGTACAGCACCCACACTGGCAGGCTCATCATAGGGGGAGAACAAAATGACATTCTGGTGATGGAACTACAGTAATAATTAGTGGATGATCAAGGATATAGAGTGAATAAAGATGAACATAGATGAATTGTGAAAAGTGTCTTTGAATGAAGTAATTCAATACCAGTACATGTATATGTACATTTCATCATTATCATGGATGTTGGGGGTAAATCCACTGACTACAAATTGATTCAATTGCATCTGTAATATTGTATCATTATGTTTGCATAATCTTTAGCAAGGACCCTAATACATGTACAAAATAGTTATGTTAAATACTAAATCTCTTGAAATAGTATTTTTGTGCACAGTACTATTGAATAAACATAACCATGCTTGCTTGGTAATAAAGGCATTAAATGTCAATTACATTTGTTTGAACCACAAGACAATAGAAATACTTTCATGTATATACTCCTTTAGTGTGTAGATAGAATCCAAGCTATTCTATTTATAGAAATGTCATTTACTTGCCATCATGAAATAATGTCATCATATATATATATATATTGGTTCATACACTTTTCAACAAGCGTAATAACTTGTAATTTGACATCAGAAATATAAAGCACTGTAAATCGTACATGTTATATAGCAACATTTAAGGTTATTGTTTCTATAAATCATCAAATTTTCCTTATCATCAAGGTTGGTTTTATAAATTTTAAAAAAGTTGTTTAATATTTAAAGTATGTATCAAATGACAACACATGTACTATTCTTTGTAAAATAAACTGTGAACTGTTGTAAATTAAAAGATTCATACATCATGTTCTTTTATTCTTTTTCCCCATTTTTAATTGTTCACATGACAAGGTAGTCGCTGCTGCGTAGCAAAATGCTTCCACCCAAGTTAATCATGCTTGAGTCCACATTCTGGGTAGAAACCAGCATTGAGGTCTATTTTGGGAGGCCATGAGAAAGTCCCCCTAGCGGGTATTTAAACCCAAAACATCTTGGATGAGAGGCGACCGCTCTTACGGTTACCCTTAAATTAGACCAACTTCTGCTTGAACAAAGGGTAATAAAGAAGTAGTACACCTCACTGAGAGCCATATGACCAATTTCTGCTTGAACAAAGAGTATTTAAAGAACTAATTCACCCCACTGAGAGCCATATGACCAATTTCTGCTTGAACAAAGAGTATTTAAAGAACTAATTCACCCCACTGAGAGCCATATGGCCATTAAATGCTTGAACAAAGATTAACAAGAGATGTTTGTCAAACATTATGCCCCCCTGAGCGCCATGTTGTCAGGATTATATGGACAACTGAATGAAATATGCATGGACCGAAATGACAGCTGATTTGTCACTGATATTGGATGCCGTTGAGGCAGTTTTACACAGACAAGCTTTTTTCGTTCAAGGTCACTGTAACCTTGACCTTTGACCCGATGACCCCTAAAATCATAAGGGGTCATCTAAAGGTCAGACACAACACCAAGTCAAGTTTGAGGGCCATGGGTGCAGGCATTGTCAAATTATCATTTTCGCATTCAAGGTCACTGTGAACTTGACCTTTGACCCAATGACTCCTAAAATCAATAAGTGTCATATCCTGGTCAGGCTCAACTTCCATGTCAAGTTTGATGATCATAGGTTCAGGCATTGTTGAGATATCACTGGGAGAAGATTTGTTAACTTTTTTGTGATAAAGGTTACTGTGATCTTGACCTTGGCCCGATGACCCCCAAAGTCAAGAGGGGTCATCTACTGGTCAGGCCCAACCTTCATGTCAAGTTTGATGACAATAGGTCCAGGAATTGTCAAGTTTGCTTTCAAGGTCACTGTGACCTTGACCCCTAAAATCAATAGGGGTCATCTACTGGTCAGGCCCAACCTCCAAGTCAAGTTTGAGGGCCATGGGTGCAGGCATTGTTGAGTTATCACTCGGACAACCTTTTATCGTTTAGAGTCAATGTGACCTTGACCTTTGGCCCAATGACCCCTAAAATCAATAGGGGCCATCTATTGGTCAGGCCCAACCTCAGTCAAGTTTGATGGCCATGGGTGCAGGCATTGTCGAGTGATTACTAGGACAACCTTTTACCATTCAAGGTCACTGTGACCTTGACCTTTAGCCGGATGACCCCCAAAAACAAAAGTGGTCATCTAATGGTCAGACCCAACCTCCAAGTCAAGTTTAAGGGCCATAGGTGAAGGCATTGTTGAGTTATCACTCAAACAACCTTTTACCATTCAAGGTCACTGTGACCTTGACCTTTGAACTGATGAGCCAAAAAAACAATAGGGGTCAGCTACTGGTCAGGCCCAACCTCCAAGTCAAGTTTGAGGGTCAGTGGTGCAGGCATTGTCGAGTTATCACATGGACAACCTTTTACCATTCAAGGTCACTGTGACACTGACCTTCGGCCCAATAACCCCCAAATTCAATAGGGGTCATCTATTGGTCAGGCCCAACCTTCAAGTCAATTATGAGGGCCATGGGTGCAGGCATTGTCAAGTTATCACTCGGACAACCTTTTACCATTCAAGGTCACTGTGACCTTGACCTTTGACCCGATGAGCTCCAAAAACAATAGGGGTAAGCTACTGGTCAAGCCCAACCTTCAAGTCAAGTTTGAGGGCCATGGGTGCAGGCATTGTTGAGTTATCACTTGGACAACCTTTTACCATTCAAGGTCACTGTGACCTTGACCTTTGGCCCGATGACCCCCAAATACAATAGGGGTCATCTATTGGTCAGGCCCAACCTCCAAGTCAATTATGAGGGCCATGGGTGCAGGCATTGTTGAGTTATCACTCGGACAACCTTTTACCATTCAAAGTCACTTTGCCCTTAACCTTTGACCAGAAGAGCCCTTAAATCAATAGGGGTCATCTACTGGTCAGGCCCAACCTTCATGTCAAGTTTGATGACCATACGTCCAGGAATTGTTGAGTTATCACTCGGACAAGCTTTGGTCTACCGACGGACCGACCGACCGGCATACCGACATGCCTATGCAAAGCAATATACACCTCTTCTTCGAAGGGGGGCATTATTAAGAACTAGTACACTCCACTGAAAGCCATATGGCCTATTACTGCTTGAACAAAGGTTAGTTAAGAACTAGTACATCCCAGTGAGAGTCATATGGCCAATTACTGCTTTAACAAAGGTTAATTAAGAACTAGTACATCCCACTTAGGACCAAATGACCAATTTCTGCTTGAAAAAAAAACTAGTAAACCCCACTGAGAGCCCCAGACCCTGGTTGCTATGCCTGTCCCTAAGGCATTTGGTGCTTGGTGATCTAAAACCTTATGCCACAATGGCCATTAAACAAGATGCTTAGTGAATACAGCCCCAGTACCTGGTTGCTGTACCTGACCACAGGCATTTGGTGCTTGGTGATCTAAAACCTTATGTCATAATGAGTTTTCAAATAGGCTATTTGTTTACCTTCACAATCCTCCATATCTTCTTCAGGTTCATTATCAGCAGCGCCCTCATCTTCACTCATATCTGAAATGTGTATTCACTTAAAATAAGTTTTGAAATTCAAATATAAGGGAAGATCATTCATGAAATTTTAACAAACAACTGAAATGGAAGATAAACAAGAACTGTCATAGTATGTGAGATAGAGACATCGGTCTGGCACGTGACACATCTTCTTGGTATGTCAAACACATGTGGCAGGTTATCTTTAAATCTGTCCATACTTAAGAAAGTTACAGCTCAGACATGACCACCTATACTCTAAGACCTTATATGCATAGTAATCACTCACTTTCAGTCAAAGTGTAACCTTAAACTTGAATGTAGGAACTCTGGACTTGTATGCAACATATCGTCTTTATATGGTGAACACTTTTGGCAAGTTATTTTAAAATCTGTCCATACAAGAGAAAGTAACAGTCCGTACACTAGAAGATAAGCTGGTCACACATTTGGGGGCATGAAAATATGAAAACACCCAGTTCATTCAAATACTCATGTGATTTTTCTTGTAAAATACAAGAAAATAGTCCAAAGGTTCAACATCTTTTAGGTATATTTTTCCCTATTCTTTTGGAATTATAAAGAAAACTTATTGTTATATAAATAGGTACATCTAGTGTGCTATAAGGAAAATGGTTGCTGAAAGTGTTAAATTACATTGTTTACACCTACGGTCTGGCCTACATTATTTTACTCCAGTTGCAAAATAATGCCATTACACTTAATGAGATGCAGTATTTATTTAATGTCACAATCACGTCATGTAACTGTGAATTTGGGTTTATATTTAAATAAAAAAAACAACACATTTTTCATCAAACATAAAATTTCAAGACTGACCATTACTTAAAATGTGGCAACAGGCAGGAATTATATAGACAGAGCTTTTAATAGGGTCTGAAACCCAAGAGCCAATGTCAACGTCATATTTTTCAAGAGTCAAAATAAGATTTTTGAAAGTCATTTTCCGTTTTTCTAATTTTGTGATCTTTCTTCGTAATTAATATTTCCCATCTGCCATAAGATGCCAGGTACATAATTATCAAGACTACTTTAAAAAGATTCTGAAACTTAAAAAAAAAAATACAATTTTCAGCGTTTTAGAGAAATGCTGTATTTAATAGAACTTGGTGGTTAAAAATTCCATGGTCAAAACTTTTACTCATTTTTTTAATTCCAGGGGATATAGATCTCCAAGTAAGCGACCAGGTGATGGGTTGGAATTCCAAGTGATTTTTCCCCCACCGCCACTGGGGGATATGACATGTATGAATTGATGATGTGTCAATTTTGTGTTTTTAACGATTTCTATCCCTACAGCTGGAGGCAGTGGAAAGCCCTGATTGAGTTTTATAACAAAAGCTTGTATTTAAATATAACAATATGAAAACCAAAACCAGCACATACCTGACATTTTCACCTGGTAGTCACTGTCATTATCACTGTCATCTCCGCCAAAGTTCACCTGCATCAGATGACGTGATACTGGCTTCACTTTCCGCTTCCTTGGGTCCCTGTTGCCTGTCATAAGAATGGAAAGGCACATAAATTTGTATTATTTAAACACATTTTACCTGTTTTCATCAGGTTTTCTGAGGATGACTGGACTCTCACTGGTAAAACTTTAGCTGCAATTGTATAAAAAAAATTACCCTATTTACCCGTGTTAAAAAATAATGTTAAGAATACCACTCTTGTTCAATCAGGAAACAAGATACAAATTTTTTATTATCTAATTTTCAGGGTAGTGGTAGAAACTCAGACCGGTATTTGAAATCATGTTGTTGTTTATCTACAAATCTGAAATCATTTATAACTACAAAAGTAATAGTTGAGTGTAGCCTTAAATAGTAAATTTAATTTAATTACAATGGTCTTTCAAAGAAGTTTACATACGCATTGCTTTAAACAGAAAACCGACATTCTGGTCATTTTCATCAAGATCACTGTCTTCTGACATTTTATTCTTGATTCATGCGATTAAATCGAAAATATTATCAAAAACTTGTTCTGTATCTATAAAACGCTTAAATTATAAAAACACACGCCCAATGTATCAGCGGTTACACACAACTAGATTGTTACTTTAAAATATGGTATTGAACAAGAGGCCCTTCTCTATGTTTTAAATAATTCAGAGAAATGTTGATATTTCGAAACACATTTTTTCAGTACTGTAAGAAATGTGTTTTGATATAAATTCAATTGAATTATCCAGCCTTTGGATATATATTCTACTACTTTAGGGTTTTAGTCAGGTTTTAAGTGATCAGTGTATGGAAGAACAGGGACATTTTGACTGGCTGTGAAGAACTTAAAAATTATAAATTTGTCAAATTTAAACAAAACAAGGGAAATGATTATTCTCAGCATTCAATTCTATAAGTGGAGAAGTGTGCTACAAAAAAATAGCTGGATGCTGCAATCTTCTATAATTACTTCTTAGCTTAAAACCGATCCTAAAAATAACCATACTTGTACTAAACAATGATGGGTTGTCAGAAAATAGCCAATTGAGCTTACGTTCTTTTTTATCATATAGCCAACTTTAAATAAAGATTCTTGTGTGTATCATGGTAGAATAAATTAACACAAATAAAGCCAAACATTCCATATATAGCAGTTTTTATATTATCTCGGGTGTGTGTGGTTTAACAGCAAGATGACAGCTTTATGGTCATCCCAAGATGCAAGGCATCTTGGATTTAATCTTCACTAGAAGACCAGAAAAACAAGAATAACACTCTTTAAGAGCTTGAATATTTATTTTTAACGCAATACTGCAATGAAAGCTTACAAATGAGCAGTTTCACAAGTAATGAAGAATCTTGCAAAAACAATACTAACTGCAACAATATCATTCAACATGTTTCTAATAATAATGGCAGGCACGAAATGGACGCTATTCCTACATAATCAAGTTCCAAGATAAAGAAATATTTAAACAATGACTAAAATTCTTTGCTGCATATAATTTTCCTCATAAATGCTCATCAGGTTTCAGTTGAACAAGGGGCATAACTCTACAATTACTATATCCAGAGTTAAGGGTTTGATATACAGGTTCAAAACATATCTTGCAACATGTGTACCAAGTTTCATTTGGATATCTTGAAATAAGTTTTAGTTATGGCCACGTTTAAAGTCTTTGTACAGCCAGTGTACAAAATAACAATGCTGCTGGCAGAAAACAAACTCTATAACAAATTGGCAATACTTTAAAATGTACGAAAAATATATTTCGTAAATGATAGGGTTCACAATATATTCACTCATTTGCATTGAAGGTTGTATTGTTCATGGGAGCCGATCAAAACATCCCATGGACAAAACCTCCCCATGCCATTTTAGATTAGGTAGACACAAACCTCCTACATTATTTTGGCAAGGTGGACAAAACATCCCATCTTGGACATTAGATCCCAATAATGTTTGTCAGTTTGGCCACACATGTATCACAACAAAGGTGATACATGTAGCTTTGAGTCTCAAAATGATCTGGGAGGGTTTGTCTACCCTGTCAAAATGATGTGGGAGGTTTTGTCCATGGGATTATTTGTCCTACATTCATATGTTCCCATTATAATTGAATCATCTACTAGTATTTCAAATCAGAATTGTTTTACTACATTGTAATACATATGTCTATTTGTAATTTGTTAGGCAATGTATACAATAATAACATACACATTGTATAATTAGTGCATACAATAAGGCAGAAATTATGTGATAAATAATCCTCTCAACTACCATCTTTCAACAGACACCCAATTGCACTTTGTATCTACATGGGAAGTGTACTATTATGTACATGTACATTTGAAAATCATTAACAAATATGAAACTGATACCATATAATACAAGACTGTTACAATTAAATACATGTTTACACTGTTACATATAATATTACAGGTATTACAGATATGCTAATGAAGCCATCACTAGGATGGTTAACTTGTGTCAAGATCATAAATACTGCTTAGAAAGTCTTATATACAACACTCAAGTACAAATGTATCATAACATTGACATACATGAAACTGGCATTAGTAGAGAAATATCCACATCATGCCATCAAAACATTTACTTTACTGTTCAAATGTAAAATGCAATAGGTATCACAAGATATATTTTGATGATGTAATGACTTCTGACTAGAAATTTCATGACAATTAAGATGCGTACGAGACAGACAGCGAAACCTAACCACAGCAATTGGATACATACTCTTGTCTATTGTTGTTTCTGATGGAAAGGGGCATAATTCTGCAATTATTAAGGGTATAGTGATTGGCCTTGCTACATATATGTTCATATTGTCCATGGCAACAGGGTAGAGTTATGGCCCTTGCAAAACATGTTCATATTGTCCATGGCAACAAGGTACAGTTATGGCCCTTATTACACATGTCCATAACTCTGCAATTATTAAGGGTATAGTGATTGGCCTTGCTACATATATGTTCATATTGTCCATGGCAACAGGGTAGAGTTATGGCCCTTGCAAAACATGTTCATATTGTCCATGGCAACAAGGTACAGTTATGGCCCTTATTACACATGTCCATAATGTCCATGGCAACAGGGTAGAATTATGGCCCTTGCAAAACATGTTCATATTGTCCATGGCAACAGGGTAGAGTTATGGCCCTTTCAAAATATGTTCATATTGTCCAAGGCAACAGGGTAGAGTTATGGCCCTTTCAAAACATGTTCATATTGTCCAAGGCAACAGGGTAGAGTTATGGCCCTTACAAAACATGTTCATATTGTCCATGGCAACAGGGTAGAGTTATGGCCCTTGCAAAACATGTTCAGATTGTCCCTGGCAACAGGGTACAGTAATGGCCTGTGTTACACATGTTCATATTGTCCATGGCTACACGGTAGAGTAATGGCCCTTGCAAAACATGTTCAGATTGTCCATGGCAACAGGGTACAATTATAAGCCTTGCTTCACATGTCTTTATTTTCCATGGCCTTATGTTATGAGTTATGGCCCTTATTACACACATGTTAAGATGGTCCGTGGCACACATGTCCATTCTGTCCATGGCAACATGTGTTTTAAGTCGCTGATGAATATCTTAAATGGGTTTTAAGTAATGGTCAAAGTTAAATAAATATAGATGCCATAATTAACATGAAGGCTATCACAATTCCTCAAACAATAGACAAGCTAAAAAGCATAATACTGAAATGAAAAGTAATGACTTGCTGTAAATTAAAAGGATTTCAGTAAACTAAACAATTGTGAGAAAAGAAAACCAAATGTGAAAAGAAAAATGAGAAAAATAATACAAATGTTTTAGATATATGAGCCAAAACTGAGCAACACATTACTTGGAAGACGATTATACACACCAGAAAAAGATTACACATTGCAACAACACTGCATGTATGCAAGATATTCAGAAGCTGCTAAAATGCCTGAACATATTTACTGGTATCAGACATTTATCTATAAAAAAAATGATACTTGATAACTTCTAATTACATTTCAGATGTAACAGGAACCTAGAGTCCAATGTCCGCTTGTCTGTTCGTGTTCTTTCAGTCAAACAAGGGACAATACTCCATTATTTTTTAAGCCAGAGTTATGCCATTGCTATGAATGTGTGTATTGTATCTGGTAACATGTGTACCAAGTTTCATTTAAATAACTTTGAATGTTTTAAGAGGCGTGGCCAAGGTAAAAGTTTTTGCGCTACAACGCCAGCACGGATGACACCATGCAAGTCTATGACAATTACTCATGTTTTTCAAGGGTAAAAGAAAGTATTCAAAACTAAACAATAATTTTATGAAATAAAACTACCCTATGTTCAAAATAAATAGACTAACAATAAATAGCCACACAAATTACCCGCATTGCAAATCATATCACTCGACACCGTCATGACCTAGATAAAAATGTATATAATGAAAACAATTAGGCAATAATGATACCAGGCCATACCAGGCCATAGTGTGGTCTGTTGTGAAAAAGAAAGCTTTGGTTTTATGAAGAACTTGCATATACAATATTAAGCACATCACAGGTTTTTAAATAAACTACAATTGTAAGCATGTGTACATTGGAATGAAATACTTTGTGGAAATATTGCGTTGGAAGGAGAAGTGAGAACAAGTCTGTTTTACACCATCCTGTGGGAGAAGAAGTGAGAAGTCCATTTTACACTGTAACATGTTATGTAAGGACAGATCAACTAGCATCTAATACTTTCCTAAGAAAATGTTTTTATCCAACACTGATAGTGATATGACATTAATTACAACACACGACGAGCAACAAGATTTTCGGCGTTAAATATTTTGTTCCACAGTAATTGACCTACGCTCCTTGATAATGTGGCCTCATATCTCTGAAAGCAAGCACATTTGCTATGTTCTCAACCCTGTTTCCACCACAATATTTAACCTACGCTCCTTGATAATGTGGGCCAAAAGCTAATATCATTGAAAGCAGGGACATTTGCTACGTTCTCAACCCTTTTTCCACCACAGTATTTTTATGTTATGATTATGTTATAATATGATTGTTATAACTTAATGACACAATTGGAATATGCGTAATGCCCAGGTTACTTTTCATAAACAGTTCTAGATTTTGAAAGGACATATAGGAATGGTAAGTTTTTGTAGTAACATTGGAATGTCAACTTTTAATACTGAACAGCTCTGACAGGAATGCAATAAATGACCAACGCTAATTGAAATCATAAACTAAAGGACAAGTGTTACAATACAATAAATAAAAAAAAACATTTCCATACACACATTAACATATTATGAGATTCAAAGCTGGGACTTTATAGTTTCACTGGTACAATGCATACTGACAATTTTGGCCATAAATTGGCATAAATCAATATTTTTTGTATAAACACAATATACTGGTCACATGTTTAAAACTTGGATTTGTTAAAAACAATATGTTTTCAGGATAACCTTTACAAACAGTTTAAATGACTTCCTTATGAAACTGGTTAACAATGGAAGAGTGTTAACTAGTAAGATTATTGTGTATACCGGTATTTAATATTATTAGTTTAAGTCTAAGATCAACAATTAAGGTCCAATATAAGGTAAACAGTTTTAAGTCCACTATTACCAAAGTGAGTCTAACATTAACAGCTTGAGTCTAACATTAACAGCTTGAGTCCAATATTAACAGCTCGAGTCTGTAGCCATAATTATGAACAGTTTCAAGTCCAAGTCTAAACTAAGACTCAGAATAACACTTTATTAAATTACAAAGAATCATCTTTATTCCATTTGTTTCACAAAAATAAATAAAGATTGGAAAAAATTCTAATAGCAATAAAATTCAGTAAATCTCCTTATCAAACCGCGACTACAAGGAAAAAAAAATGGAGAAAAGACTTGCAGTTTTGCCACTTGAGTCTGAACTCAGACTTAAGACTATTCGTAATCTTGGCCCCTTGGCTCAACAGCTTGAGTCTGAACTCAGACTTAAGACTATTCATAATCTTGGCCCCTTGGCTCAACAGCTTGAGTCTGAACTCAGACTTAAGACTATTCATAATCTTGGCCCCTTGGCTCAACAGCTTGAGTCTGAACTCAGACTTAAGACTATTCGTAATCTTGGCCCCTTGGCTCAACAGCTTGAGTCTGAACTCAGACTTAAGACTATTCGCAATCTTGGCCCCTTGGCTCAACAACTTGAGTCTGAACTCAGACTTAAGACTATTCGTAATCTTGGCCCCTTGGCTCAACAGCTTGAGTCTGAACTCAGACTTAAGACTATTCGTAATCTTGGCCCCTTGGCTCAACAACTTGAGTCTGAACTCAGACTTAAGACTATTCGTAATCTTGGCCCCTTGGCTCAACAGCTTGAGTCTGAACTCAGACTTAAGACTATTCGTAATCTTGGCCCCTTGGCTCAACAGCTTGAGTCTGAACTCAGACTTAAGACTATTCATAATCTTGGCCCCTTGGCTCAACAGCTTGAGTCTGAACTCAGACTTAAGACTATTCATAATCTGGCCCCTTGGCTCAACAGCTTGAGTCTGAACTCAGACTTAAGACTATTCGTAATCTTGGCCCCTTGGCTCAACAGCTTGAGTCTGAACTCAGACTTAAGACTATTCGTAATCTTGGCCCCTTGGCTCAACAACTTGAGTCTGAACTCAGACTTAAGACTATTCGTAATCTTGGCCCCTTGGCTCAACAGCTCGAGTCTAATATTACCAGTTGTAGTTAATTTGTAACAGCTCACACCAGATATCACCAGTTTAAGATCATTATTAACAGTTTAAGACTGATATATACATATTCAGTTGAACATAAACAGTTCGAGTCAATGGCTAACAGTTAAAGTCACATACTAACAGTTTTAGTCTTATAGTAACAGTTTCGGTTCAACAGTAACAGTTTAACTCCAATATTAAATGTTTGGATCTGATATTAACAGTTTCAGTCCAAAATCAATAATCAGTAAAAAGTAAAATAAATTAACAGGTGGGGTAATACGTATGTATATGTTGGATTAGGTATAATCCCATTCTTAATGTCATTCTATACATGAAGTGAAATCATTGGCCTGTGTCTGGCTCTATCCAGGCCACAATTTTACCCTCCCACCCCGGTATAATGGTTTCCTCATTGGAAATCTGAAATGTAAGAATTTTATGATATTAACATCTGTGTTTCTAAAACAATTATCAATATTTAAAAAAACAAGTTTCATTGCTAAAGGAACAGAAAACAAAGTGTTATTATAAGCATAAATTTACTAATCTTCTACATTAAAAAAGGGCATCGAGTGAAAGCCATAGCTTGATTGTTGTGGATGTGTTGTGTTTGTGTTGTGTTTGTGTTGTGGATGTGTTGTGAATGTGTTGTGGATGTGTTGTGTTTGTGTTGTGGATGTGTTGTGTTTGTGTTGTGGATGTGTTGTGTTTGTGTTGTGTTTGTGTTGTGGATGTGTTGTGTTTGTGTTGTGTTTGTGTTGTGGATGTGTTGTGGATGTGTTGTGGATGTGTTGTGTTTGTGTTGTGGATGTGTTGTGGATGTGTTGTGGATGTGTTTTGGATGTGTTGTGCATGTGTCATGGATGTGTCATGAATGTGTTGTGGATGTGTTTTGTATGTGTTGTGCATGTGTCATGGATGTGTCATGAATGTGTCATGGATGTGTTGTGGATATGTTGTGGATGTGTCATGGATGTGTTGTGTTTGTGTTGTGTATGTGTTGTGGATGTGTCATGGATGTGTTGTGGATGTGTTTTTTTAGTCCAAGGGGCATAACTCGACAATTTTA
Source organism: Mya arenaria (assembly GCF_026914265.1). Taxonomy (NCBI): domain Eukaryota; kingdom Metazoa; phylum Mollusca; class Bivalvia; order Myida; family Myidae; genus Mya; species Mya arenaria. The sequence continues at coordinate 8,359,235 of NC_069126.1, forward strand.
AAACCTATTCAAGATTTATAGGACATGATTTACATGCACATTTTCACTTTTATCTCTGGCTTACTACCATGATTCATTTTAAGAATTTGAATGGTTTTAACTATTTGCAATACCAAGACAATCACATTACCTGAACGCCTTTTTAAAAAAAACAAAAAAACAAGCTAGTTAAATAAGAATCCAATAAAGGACATTCAGTGATGAAAATATTAAACGTTTGTGAGATTGTCATAACTCTATGCATTCCTTCACCTCTTCTTTCACAGTGCCGAACTCGGGGTCAAGTGCTTTAAAATGGTATCTGTACTGGCCTGGCCGATCAAACGCGCCTTTAAAATCGTGTAGAGTGATCTCCCCTAGCCTGAAAATATTTTCAATATAATGATGTTATGTCTCAAAAATAACTTCACAGCTGAAAACATGACTACTACAAGAGCATACTTAAGATTTGAGCATGCTTCAAATATAATGTGAAATCCACTTTTTTTTGTAACTAACCTACATGTTAAACTGTTAATATTGATCTTAAACTGTCTTATGTCTGTCTCCTTGTAATGAATAATATAATCATGGTAAATTTTGCCTAAAAATCCCAAAAGCTCACAATCAAGCCACCAAAGATGTACATTTAACTAGAATCGGTGAATCACATGTCACTTGTCTAATGAAGGTCACCACAACCTTGACCTTGGACTTATTGACCCCAAAACCCAATAGGGCTCATCTAATGACCATGGCTATGTGCATACTACATTTGAAGGCTTTATATCAAGTTATTTAAAAGTAATTGATCAGGAACGAACGTGAAATGATAACGACGCAAACATGATCTGTGTCTCTGTTATGCTTCACATGTGACACAAACCTGTACATTAAACTAGCATTCTGTGATTTCATATGTGTCACCTGTCAAGTTATTGATTGGAAACAATCGTGTGATGACGATGACACAGACGCCAGACAAAGTAATCTCTATGTTTCTGCCATGCTTGGCATGCTACACAATGAGACTGAAGCATGTTACCTCTTGTTAATGGTGAGCATCGATGGCGTAGTAGAGCTGTCTTTGAAATAGAGCACCTTTGTACAGTTGGTTAGTGGGGGACTATCAAGTTTGTTGGGGTTGAAACCTGCAAGGGGATCAAAAGTGGTACAGGATTAGATATAAATCATAAGTCTACAAAACTGTTCATCCAGGCTTTTGACTTAAAACCAAGCTGAAATGATTTAATGTTTCATGTATGAATGAATACACCAATTAATATTTTGTTCTACTAATCTAGGCAGAATTAAAATTGAGCAAGCATCTTGGTATTGAAACACATTTTTTTTCCATTTTGTTCAAAGAAAACAGCAGATGAAGGCAAACCAATATTTCTTATATAAGTTTATTTATAACTGTAATTTAAACATATACCCTAAAGACATTACTATTTAACATCAGGCTATGACAGAAGAAATACAGATGAGCTAACTAGGCCTTGTATGATCACAAAATGCAGAATAAACAAGAGCTGTCACAGAGACGGTGCACTGGATTATTCCCCCACTTTAAGTATAAGGATTGATTAAGTTTTGGTGAAATATGCATGGATCACTGTAAAATTAGATTAAGTGCAAAACCTCAACTAGAATTTCTAAGTCAAGTAGTAAAAGGCCAAACCTTACATTATATGCAAGATAGAGTTATCCAACTTGAGTATTTAAGTATGTTTGATTGTTGAGTATTGTATGAAGTCTCAATGCAAGACATCAAGAAGTCGCTGTGATATTAACCTATATGTGCTTACATGCAAAAGCGTAACCAGAATTTCAAGTCGAATAATAAGGCCCATGATTTGCATTATATTAAAAAAACATTATCTAACTCCATTAATTAAATAGGTTGGATAGTTGGGAAAATATATCAAAAGTTTCAATGCAATTCATGGTGTATTTCCTGGGCTTGAAGGTGCTACTCTAACCAAAGTGTGACGCAGCCATCAGCTGACAACACTGACGTAGCCGCAGCCAGGTTGTGTAGAATAGCTCTCCTTATTCTTTAAATAGACAAGCTAATTAAAAATGAAACTGGAATTTTGTATGTTGATCATAAGTCAGTGAATTCTTTTGGAATTATTTTTACCTCCTATTCCAGGCAAATTGGGAAAAAAAGTTGACATAGGGAAAAATACAATATAATGCAAGTATACATGTTTTTATGAATTTTTTTAAGAAGGCAGTGAATTGCACCAATTCACTTAAGTGTCATATTATTGTTACCACTTAAGTGAATAGAAGTTCAGCCAGAATTCAGATTAAACAAAATTCAGGAAATGAAAACAATCAAGTTGTTGCCATCTGTGATGTTTCTACAGATTTAACATTTCTGATTTGACTACTAAGATCTTCAATGATACGAACCCTGACGGTTGTTTAGCAAACGTCAAGATGGGATTTTATCCTCCCTTCTATCAAAAACCTACAACATTTAGACTGGATGACGACCAATTTCACAGCCTAGCTATACAGGTATAGGTGTGTGTGTGTCTATGTGTAGGGGGTGTTAGGAGGGTGTAATGTTTCTATACAAACCCAGTGACACACGGGTGGGGCACTCACTTGTTTGTCTACTACCTGGGATGGCAGTGATCGGGGAGCGGCGTATATCACCCGTGCCGTCAAAATTCAGCTTCCGAGACACATGCTGGTCATACCCGCCCTGCAAAAATATTATTGAAAATATGATATCTATTTCACAAGATTTTTTTTATTAGCATACATGCCATATTTTCTGGAGACCATTCAGGGGGATTTGTTCAAGTCTGAAAATTTAGGGGGATTTTGGTAGTATTCAGGGGGATTTTTTAGCAGATCTAATTCTTTAAAATTTCAAAGTATTTTAAGACGCAAGTACGAAAAAAACAATTTGCCATAATTTTGAAAGGCTCCCGAGGGGATTATGTCCAGAATTTAAGGGGATTTGGGTCACATACCAGGGGATTTTCATCATCACCATGTACCATTACGGGCATGACACACGTGCCAATTCACATTGTTTACCGCTTTTTCCAGCACTTCATCTATATTTTATGAGACACAGCCATATTGCATAATAAAAGCACTGACTTGCAAAATAGAATACTTCACAGAAAAATATGTTTCAGAGACAATTTAATGGGCTTACCTTCCTCTAAAATTGGATACAAAATCTGCTGCCTATGATCATAAATCATGACTTTCAGACTAATAGAGAGAATGGAATGAATTATCAATATTTTTCATTTCAATTCCCAAATAGTCAGATTTGTTTGCTTCTGATAAAAAGCAAATGCATAATTTATTGTTTAAGTTCATAAACATATCTTCTTTTGGCATTCATCAAAAAATAAAAACATCACCACCATAATAAATAAATAAAAGTCATTTCATCCTAATTGTCTACTTTCAGTTTCTCTTCTGGAAGTTCTGTTATTTTCCGATATTTGCGATGAAGGTCAATGTCATGTATTTAAACATATTAGTGAGGCATAACAAAGAACAGCATTGTCTATTAGTTATTTTAATCCTTTTATTTACTAATTTACTGTCACCTTTAAATTATTAATCCTTTTGATGACAATGACACATGTTTTGAAGAACACTTTAATTTGTTACATCCTCTCTGATTGGATAAAAATTTTAACCAATAAAAATCGACCTTTTATCTGACCAGTCTAATTGACATTTCTTACGCAAATTCTGTCAGTTTCAATCAAAACAATGCATGAAATGTGATCGCTGATTTATTAAGTGTCACCCAATAGGTGTTGTTAAAACACACCATCAGTTGATAATCCATTTAAGCTTCAGGACAGGAAGGGCATTATAACTGTAAACAGGCATATATAATTAAACCCTGTGATAAATTTGCGTAATTTTAAACACACTTTTTTTAATTCTGGGGGATTTTCATCCCCCTCCGGGAGACCGGGGGATGGGTCAAAATTCCGGGGGATTTTTTCCCCCTCCGGGGGATATGGCATGTATGTATTAAATATACATGGATGCTTGAATTTAGATACTACACTCATGATACATAACTTTTGCTGATAAATATTGCATACTTTAATAAAAAAATGAAAAGATAATCTCCTATGTACAAAATTATACCTTTAAAAATCATTTTAAGATATTTAAGAAAATTCACATACTTTGTTGTTTTTACTAAGCAAATTTCAAAGACTGAGAGCACATTCTCACCAAATGCCCGGAGCTACTGCTGCTTGAGTTATGTGAGGAGGGCAGTCTCTCAAGGAGCGTAGATATCCCCTGTTCGATAGTGTCCAGAGTGTGCTGGTGGGGGTCAGCGGGGAAAAACATTGACGCAGGCTGCCGAGGGACTCGCGTAACACTCCTAGCTCGTCCGCTCCAGTCTGGAGGTAGATAACAATGATGCAAGGTTTCAAATAGGAATAAAAAGTTTCAATCCAATATACTTCCAGAAATATTAACTTGAAGGTATAATTTAAATGTAGCTGCTGTATAAGACGTTGTAAATACAATAGCCAACAAGTGATTGTTTGGCTAAATGAATCGAACAATGACATTTTTTAAGCCAGAGCTCCACATCAGAGGCAAAATTGAGTAAACCCATGGAAATAATGGAAAACGCACTTAATTTGGAACCAACATGAATCAAAACACATTGGAATAAGTGAAAAGGTCATTCTAATCAATGGCATGCTTATTATCAAGTAAGGAGTTAATCGATTATATTTAAAAGAGTGGAGCATAGCCAATATAAAGCAACATTTAATTTCCTTTGCAGTGTGTCAAACATATACTCTTTTGACATCATTCCTGCTCCAAAACTGTGTCAAACATGTACACATTTGACAACATTCCTGCTTGAACACTGTGTCAAACATGTACACATTTGACAACATTCCTGCTTGAACACTGTGTCAAACATGTACACATTTGACAACATTCCTGCCATAACACTGTGTCAAACATGTACACATTTGACAACATTCCTGCTTTAACACTGTATCAAACATTTATACATTTGACAACATTGTCACCTATTTTTTGCCTGCATCTATGGGTGCGTCCTATACACAGACATTCATGGCTTGTGCAATATCACAGAAAACAATGCAGAAAACATATGGATATCAGAGATCTGATAAAAGCAAATAGAAATATAAGCAAAATCAAAGTCTAAAAGACAACATCTTACAGGTTGGGGCCGTAAGTGCTCGTTCTTATCATGTTTCGTGTGAAGGATTTTCCCAGCCAGTCGAGCCATCTGTTGGTCTTGAGAGGCGACTCTCGCCCGTAATGAAGCCTGGAGGGGGCATGCAGATTTACAGGTAATAAAACAGCTTAGTTATGAAGAAGTAACACTAAAGCAGTGACCTTTCTTTTTGTTGGAATTATTAAATTTACTTGCATGTTTTCCCAAGCATAGAATCTTACCATTTTTACAAATTTATGTCTTCTGTAAGAACATTGATTTTCTAAAATAAAAAGCAATATTTGCACAAAACAAAGCAATCACACAATAACTGTTTTGTTAATCTAAACTGTGAAATTACGTTTTCCTCTAATTTTCCCAATTTTAAATTAATTTCCCACTTTAAAAGTCAAGGTACATGCGTTTAAAAAAATGTTCCAAGAAAATCACTGCTTAGTTTTACAAAACAAATAAAATACAAAGAAATTTGAAGCAGTCCCATGCTTAAGGTAGGCAGCCAACACAAGAACGTGAATATTTAAATCTACAGAATTAAGAGAATAATGCAAAAATGTTGTTAACAACTAAATGGTAGATATACTGGTAAAGCAACTGTTCATTGTTCAGAAGTAGCAAAATGAACAAAACTGGTTAAGTCTTTAGTTATGTCGTTTTGACGGGGTCAAAGTTAACCAAAATGTTTATTGATTGGTCAATATTTATAATAAACTATTATCAATCAAATAACACAAATGTGCAAACTTCCTAAAGTTAACATGGGGACAACTTGTAATTGTATTTATAACATTAGCTGCTGAAGCACATAGAATCGAACACTATTTTTCCTCATTCAAACAGAGTCTTAAATACAAATTCACAGAAAATAGAAATTAATAAACGAAGAGCACATAAATCATTCACAAAGCAAGCAAACTGAAAATACATACACCAGTCTCATCTACAACACGGAAACGATCGCCAAGCTCCTTAACCTGTAGCTTTAGGGACTTTGTCACGCTTTCTTTATCTGCTATCTGCATTTGAATCTCGTGTTGGAGGTGGTCTATTCGCTGGTCTCGACGGGTTATGTCTTTCTGATAAACAAACACAGCAACACTGGTTTATAAACACTTTCTATTTAACACCCTTCATGGGTTTATTGAAAACTTGAGCTCTTACTAAATGTGAATACCCCCAAACGCTGGCCTGATAGGAAATGGCAGTGAAATATTTATAAATCCGACATACCAATGACTATGCTGTAGATAAAGTTATGGTTCTTGTACACTGCATTCTCTCTTATTGAGCTTTACCATTGTATAAAGTTTTATTCAATTTCATCCAGTTGTTTTCAAGCCGTCCTTCAGACAGAGAGTAACAAAGGGCAAGAACTATAATTATCTGAAAAAAGAGTTATGGTTCTTGTACAAAGCACTGCTTCTCATTGTGCTTTACCATTGTGTGAAGTTGAATGAAATTCCATCAAGTAGTTTTTAAATTATGCTCCTGACATGGAAAATTGTGATGGACTGACTACAAGGTGACTTCAATATATTCCCTTAAAACCCTGTTGGCCTGGGGTATAAAAATGGTGGATTTTATCCAGAAGAACCATTTGAAACAGTGAAATTATTGAAATGCATGTTGACTGTATCTCTTATTTTAGCTCCTTTCACTACACATTTCACTAGTGGAAAAGTTTTGGGATATCAATTTGGTGCTTATTTAATAAAATATATTGCTATCTTACACTGAATAAAAACACACAATTATCCTGAATATAAGAAAAACGGCTGTACATATTGCTCCAGGCTGCAAAACGTTTTTCATGTTGGGCTAATACAAGAGTTTATCATAATAATTGTCACTTTAACTTGTCATTTAATCAGTATTTCCTTTATTCTTTTTTAATTTGCCGTTTTGAGCATTAGAATTAGACATTTATATAGAAATCATCGGATTCCCAAAGGCAATTTCAATTTTTCAGTAGCCAAATACCTTTAAATATACAACATACATGAGCATGAAGTTATTCTTATAAACTTACTCTTAAATCTGATATCATCTTGTCTTTATCTTGTATCTGTTTGGAAATGTTAATCTGTAATGAGCATGAAGTTATTCTTATAAACTTACTCTTAAATCTGATATCATCTTGTCTTTATCTTGTATCTGTTTGGAAATGTTAATCTGTAATGAAAGGAAATAGAATCATGTCACACAGTACACAATACAGTAATTATTGAACTAACGTTCTACATCAAAATCTATTCCCTATCTTATCAAGGAGTATGTTCCTCCAATCTTTATAACTAGTTTTGCAAGTGCTTTCCCAACTTTAATTCCCCATACCCCCACTCAAACCAAACAAGATACCACACTGCACATTAATTCCCCATACCCCCTCTCAAACCAAACAAGATACCCCACAGCACATTAATTCCCCATACCTCCTCTCAAACCAAACAAGATACCACACAGCACATCTACACACATTAATTCCCCATACCCCCTCTCAAACCAAACAAGATACCACACAGCACATTAATTCCCCATACCCCCTCTCAAAACAAACAAGATACCACACAGCACATTAATTCCCCAAACCCCCTCTCAAACCAAACAAGATACCCCACAGCACATTAATTCCCCATACCCCACATAAACCAAACAAGATACCACACAGCACATTAATTCCCCATACCCCCTCTCAAACCAAACAAGATACCCCACAGCACATTAATTCCCCATACCCCCTCTCAAACCAAACAAGATACCACACAGCACATTAATTCCCCATACCCCCTCTCAAACCAAACAAGATACCCCACAGCACATTAATTCCCCATACCCCTCTCAAACCAAACAGGATACCCCACAGCACATTAATTCCCCATACCCCCTCTCAAACCAAACAAGATACCCCACAGCACATTAATTCCCCATACCCCCTCTCAAACCAAACATGATACCCCACAGCACATTAACACACATTAATTCCCCATACCCCCTCTTAAACAAACAAGATACCACACAGCACATTAATTTCCCATACCTGTTCGGAGTCAAAGTTTTGTTTCTGGAAGTCTCTGCGTAGTAACTCAGACTTGAGCTGGGAAATGGTTGTCTCCTGGTCTGTGATTCTCTGTTGGAGGCCAGACTGAAACACAAATACGTATCCTAGTGTAAATACATTAATGTTTCCAGATTTTCATTTTTTGTACTTTATTTACTGAAAACAACACATAACAGATGATAACAGACCCCAATCCCTAAAATTAAGTTGAGTTTGCAGGATTCAGAACCAAAAAGTATTAAATGTCTTAGACGCCTGTTGAAAATGTTTTCATTGTCATATTTTCATTTTTTCTTCAAGCCCATAAGCCCTCCAGTGGTAAAAAACTTTCTGGGCTTGCTCAGATTTCAAATACAATATAGCAGAAATTGCTTAACAATTTGGCCCACCATTTTCATCAACTTCTGTTAATCTCCATCAACAGACTTAATACATAATTATACAATCAATATAAAAAATACATTAATGCTTATTTTATAATGATAATAAACTTTTTCTTAAAGTTTTATGATGAGTGTATATTTAAATTATGATTATAACACGAAATTTAAATTTTATTCATTGTAAAATTGTCTTTATTTTGATGAATAAATGAAAAAGGCTATGAGGAACAAAATAAGAGCGTGACGCGGCACAAAAACCAACACTTCTCTTGTTTGTTTCACTAAAAATAGGGTTACAAGAGTGGTCGAAATTAGAACAAGCCCACAAGCCCTGCACTGGTTAAAATGCTATCCTGGCTTGTTCAAATTCTGGATTTTACAAAGCAGGGATTGTAAATAACGTTGATGCCAAACACTTATGCTGGAATTTGGGCTTGTTCAACCAAAGTCTAATTTGATGACTGTTATACAACAGAGCAATTGTCTTAGCCAGAATCATGGGTCTTGCTATTGTTCTGCATATTGTCTCTGGTTACATGTATACCAAGTTTTACTTATTACTTACTATTTTGTTGAATGGTGTCTGAAAACTATCCAAGTAAATCTTTTTACACAATAACACCAACATCCACACCAAGCCTATCACAATGCCTTCTTCAAAGAAGACAAGCTGATAATAAAGCATTATTACAAAAAAAAATGAAATTGCCATTTTATTTATTTTTTCTAAAACACCCTACCTTAACACCCTGGACCTTCATGAGTTCGAGCTTGTTTTTGGAAAGGTCTTCCCTCAGCTCCTGGCAAACGTCCTTTGACTGTTGTAACTGACTTTGAAGTATCACCTAAAGGAAGGATAAACAAAATAATGTATAATGACTTTTTACTTATAGTGATCAAGTGATAACAAGTTTTTTGATACATGAATCGCTTTTTGAATATGCCTCTGGGATTTCAGTCTTAGATACATGTGTTAATGTGCTTGAAAAAAGGATTTTTGGGCCAAGGGAATGCTCTGACATAAATCCTTGGAATGATTTAGTGGAATTTAGTAGAGATTTTAAAAAGTTGTACAGAGTTGTTCATGGCTATTCCATTTAAACATATAACCCCCGAGGGGAAGGCACTTATAAATTATGCCGCCCCCCTACAGAAGCAAATTTATCCAAACTATCAAAAAAAGACCACCACCCATACACTTTTCAAATAATTACCATCCCCCAGGAGTTATATGTTTTACTGCAATAGCCCTCATAATCCTCCTAGAGATTACTTTTCAAGAAACTGCTCTAAGATTTCAGGGCCCCCTGGGTTTTTAGTCTTAATGTAAAGAATACAGTCTCTACGTGTTTATCAAAGTTAAAACAATCCACCAAGTCCCATTTTCCCATACTCACAATTTGTTCTTCCGGCGTTGTTCCCTCAACGTATTCCCGCGACCTGCTCTCAGCTCCATCTGGGGGCTGCCCACTCAACAACTGTAAACAATTAGACAAGTTTTAAATAACATTTCCTTACAATCCAAGTAATATGAGCTAAGGCCAACAAAAAGAATCATTCTCTTCAAATAAATACATTTTTACAGACTCCTAAATCCATTATTTAGTTTGCCAATGGTTTATCTTAACAAACACCAGCAGCACTATTTCAATCCATCCTGAACATTTCGTTATCGTTTCTGTATCATTTTCCCACAGTTTAACTTGCTTAAGGTAAAATTGCACATTCCTCATTGACATGTGTATTCATGGCTAATAAATCCATTGAACACACTGGGCACATTTATTGTAGAAACCTCATACTCATTAATAAATATTTAAATGAAATCCGGACTTTTGATTGGACGCCTGAGAAAGGACGTTTGATTGGACGCCTGATAAACACCTCAGGCAAAATGAAAATAGCCATGCATTACAGAAGTTGGCTAGCCTATATTCCCACAGTATATTCTGTTAAGTAATTTGAATAACATAGCGTGGATTCCTACTTGTCATTTTATGCACATGCTATCATCACAGCAATATTCCAAGTTTTAGAAATACACCAGAGTAACAGCTCAAGACAATCTCTTTGCTCTATTAATGACAAGCAAGCTTCAGATAATAGAAAAGAGGACTAGAAAAGTGATTATATAGGAATAGGGGCACTTTGCGGATATACTATAATAGTTCCTACTAGATCCTGAAGTTGTGAGAGATCTTTCTTGATAGTCGCCATTGCATCGGCCAGTTTCAGGTACTCTGAGAGCAGGTCGTCATATTGGGCCTTCTGGACGGTGGGGCCTCGTGCCGGGGTGAACACACTGTCCTCAAGCTCCGTACCGCTGTCTTTACCTTAGAGAAGTGAAATTACATTGTAAATTTTTTACACTTTAACAAAGAAGCATGCAATTGTTGTATTCTTTCACTGTTGTGGGCAAAAGATTAGCTCCTCAGTGTTAACCCATTTGTATGACCAGATAGCATGGCTTGACAAATGAAAATTGGTTTGTGTTAAATCTCACATCTAAACAAAATTGCATATTATATTGGCACTCGGTATAAAATTCTAATTTCCAATGTTATAAAAAAATACAGCCTACTTTTGAAAAAATAATTAATTAACGCAAACTTTACGCAACAGTACATGTGGTAGTATCTTACATGAGATGTAGTCGGCAGATCGACTCTTGGATACAGATGACATGACAGAGAGGGTGGTGAGGGGTGTGTCTGCTCCAACAGACGACGTGGACGATGCCATCAAAGTTGGTGGGCTGTGCACGTGGCTCGTCGGAGAGCTGCCCGCACTGGCCCCGTCAACATCGCCACGTTCCCGCCCTGGCACATAGCGAGGGTGGTCTGCATGGAAACTTGTGTCCGAATCACTGTACTGGTCTGAACTGCTCTCATTGTTGTAATGACGTCTGAAAATTTATTCCATAAACCATTAGAAAAAACAGAAATGTCAAAATGGCATAATAAACACTTTACCTTAGTGGCCACTTGTAAAGTAGCGCATATATAACAAAACAAACTATTTCTTTTTACATCTTCTTATAACAAAATTCATTTAAAAATCCCGAAATATAGCTTTAGCAAACTAAAAATGAACAAGAGCTGTAATTTTCAATGATGGATGCCCTTAAAGTGCCAGATTCAATGGAAATTGCTTACATTCAGGAATAGCAATTTTAAACTATAAGTATATATGCAGGACGCCATGATTGTTGACTTCAAGTGTCAGGAGTGATAAACTAAAAGGAAGGGACTTTGACACATCAAGAGATAAGGACCTACACCCAACATGATGCCTGTATGTGCCAGACATCTGCGTCAGGTTATTTCAAAATGGCACTGAGCATGACAAAACTATAACATGGACATGAAAAACGGCGGTACAGACAGATGGAGCCATATGAATGTGCCCACCCCTGAGCAACTCCTTTCTTTATGCATATACAGGTATAACACCTCCAATCTTGCCTCTTATCTATAGTTTAAGGTCAACAACATATTCCATATTCCATATTAAATTTAATACAGGATTTGGGTAAAAATATATGTTAAACTTTTTCGTATATTAGTGTTTTAAGATGGAAATTGTGTCAAAATAAGGGAAAATAAATGCGGATAGATCACAAAGGCAAGGGAAAAAACAACTGCAGTTAGTACAGGTTGTCTCCCTTAACTTTAATTATTATCTCTTCAACAAAGGCAAGGAATACAGGTTGCCTCCCTTAGACTATATTTTTTCTCTTGGCAACAATAGCAATTTTGATCATTTCAAAGGCCATAATTTAGTAATACATGGGCAGATATGTTAGGTTTAAAAAAGTACACAAGCTCTCATAGTTATCTAACTACTGTAAAAGTTTGATTAAGATACTATAAAAACTGAAGACTTTATTGCCTTCACAAGCAATTGCTGCAAATGCACAAACTGACGCACAAGTGGTGAAGAGAAAAATTACTATATCTCAATCTTGTATATTTTCAACAGCACTGGAAATGTTTCTTTGATATAAGTATCGAGATTGGGATTTAATGAATACATTTATTGAAATTATTTTCAACCATTTATCTAATGCAACAAACCATGAAGGAATGAAAGGTTGTTTCTAACCCTTAGCCATAATGTGATGCATCCTAATTTTCTTAGCTGCCATAAAATGCAGGATACGTTCCACATTCTCTTTCATCTCTGCGTAGGTGGATGGCACATCATGGACTCCTGCTATGTCCTCTCCCGCTAGAAATAGTAGCACAAACAATAAAAGACATTGTTGCAAGCTTTCAGATATAGTTAATGATTGCCAGCTTTTAAAAAACCAAGAACTTAACCCTTGTCATATTGACTTTGGTAGCAAAATGAGTTCAGTTAAGGCAGTCACGTTTTCAAAAATAAAAGGTTATTGGAATTAAAAAATTAAAAATAGTTAATACTTTGTGCAAAATTAAATTAGAGATATTTTTCAAAAGTAATTACAATAGCAATAATTGTTTGGCCATGAGATACAACATGACACAAAAAATGTCACTTTTTACCTATTACCACATATCATATGTCAATTCATTTACTTATATGATACTGTCATAAAAACATTAATTTTTTGTTTTAAACTTAGGCCACTCCTTTTTTATTTTTTGGTTTACAAGATTTTTTGGAAAAAATGTCCACTGGGTGGTCGAAGAAAAAAAAAAAAAAAAAAAAGGAAAAAATTCACAAAACATACTCTTAAAGGGTGAAAATCAGAAAACAACATAAAAACAGTGAAAAATTATTTTATATCAATTTACTTGTCATTTTAAATTCTTAAACTGCTATTAATGCATGCTTTAATACACTCAAAGTTTCAAAGTTCTTATTAAACACACAGTTTAAATCTTACATATTGTGCATATAAAACATCAATGATATTGACTATAAAACATGTTTACAAGTATAAACTACACTTTTAATCAAAGATACATTGAATATCACTCAGCAAGACATTTGTTTAGCTTTAAGGGTATGCTAAAGCAAAAGTGAATGCAGAACACTTAAAAACTTACCAATATTAAATTGAAACAAGAGCTGTCACAGTATGTGACGAATGCCCCCGAATGTGACATTGACCTACGAACAAGGTTTGTAAAGCTTCATGACTTGTATCATATTTGACCAATGCTTTTAAGACATAGTTTTAAGTGACATTAATATTCAAAATTAATACATTCACATGTATAACAAACATACATTTTGAGTGATAAACCTTTAACTACTTACTAAATAATGCATTTTCAGAAAATATTAATTATTGATAACAGGATTGTAGCTGTGTACTTAATAGCTGAAAACGCAAAATGATTGGTGAGTGCTAAAAGATTTAGTGTGATCAACTATTGTCTCATTAGGTAGAAATACTGTGTTTTCTGCACCTTTCTTTAAATTAAACTCGGTATCCTTCATATAAAGAATCATAGTTTTTGACATTTAGTCATCCTGTTTGGTATATTAAAACAATTGTATCAATTGTGGTAAATCTTTCATAAGGTTGCATCTTTAAATGATGTCTTCGTAACAATGTCAAGGGCAAAATTACATCCAGTCTTACCGGTTTGACCCCAGCTCGTAAAAATGTCAAGGGCAAAATTACATCCAGTCTTACCGGTTTGACCCCAGCTCGTAACAATGACAAGGGCAAAATTACATCCAGTCTTACCGGTTTGACCCCAGCTCGTAACAATGTCAAGGGCAAAATTACATCCAGTCTTACCGGTTTGAACCCAGCTCGTAACAATGTCAAGGGCAAAATTACATCCTGTCTTACCGGTTTGACCCCAGCTCGTAACAATGTCAAGGGCAAAATTACATCCTGTCTTACCGGTTTGACCCCAGCTCGTAACAATGTCAAGGGCAAAATTACATCCAGTCTTACCGGTTTGACCCCAGCTCGTAACAATGACAAGGGCAAAATTACATCCAGTCTTACCGGTTTGACCCCAGCTCGTAACAATGTCAAGGGCAAAATTACATCCAGTCTTACCGGTTTGACCCCAGCTCGTAACAATGTCAAGGGCAAAATTACATCCAGTCTTACCGGTTTGACCCCAGCTCGTAACAATGTCAAGGGCAAAATTACATCCAGTCTTACCGGTTTGACCCCAGCTCGTAACAATGTCAAGGGCAAAATTACATCCGGTCTTACCGGTTTGACCCCAGCTCGTAACAATGTCAAGGGCAAAATTACATCCAGTCTTACCGGTTTGAACCCAGCTCGTAACAATGTCAAGGGCAAAATTACATCCTGTCTTACCGGTTTGACCCCAGCTCGTAACAATGTCAAGGGCAAAATTACATCCAGTCTTACCGGTTTGACCCCAGCTCGTAACAATGTCAAGGGCAAAATTACATCCTGTCTTACCGGTTTGACCCCAGCTCGTAACAATGTCAAGGGCAAAATTACATCCGGTCTTACCGGTTTGACCCCAGCTCGTAACAATGTCAAGGGCAAAATTACATCGGTCTTACCGGTTTGACCCCAGCTCGTAACAATGTCAAGGGCAAAATTACATCCTGTCTTACCGGTTTGACCCCAGCTCGTAACAATGTCAAGGGCAAAATTACATCCAGTCTTACCGGTTTGACCCCAGCTCGTAACAATGTCAAGGGCAAAATTACATCCTGTCTTACCGGTTTGACCCCAGCTCGTAACAATGTCAAGGGCAAAATTACATCCTGTCTTACCGGTTTGACCCCAGCTCGTAACAATGTCAAGGGCAAAATTACATCCTGTCTTACCGGTTTGACCCCAGCTCGTAACAATGTCAAGGGCAAAATTACATCCTGTCTTACCGGTTTGACCCCAGCTCGTAACAATGTCAAGGGCAAAATTACATCCAGTCTTACCGGTTTGACCCCAGCTCGTAACAATGTCAAGGGCAAAATTACATCCTGTCTTACCGGTTTGACCCCAGCTCGTAACAATGTCAAGGGCAAAATTACATCCAGTCTTACCGGTTTGACCCCAGCTCGTAACAATGTCAAGGGCAAAATTACATCCTGTCTTATCGGTTTGACCCCAGCTCGTAACAATGTCAAGGGCAAAATTACATCCTGTCTTACCGGTTTGACCCCAGCTTTGCAGGCGTCACAGAACCATGGCTCTGTGCTTGCAGACGACTCAGAACTAGCTGCTGATTGGTTGTCACTGATACCATAGCAACCCTCGTGCACGGCAACTCCACAGTTGTCACACTCAACTATCTCATCATCTGACTCACTGGGAAGAAAAAACACAATGTTTCATTCAATGCATCATGTAAGCCATTCTTCAGGCTGCCCACACAGATTATCATCAATTCTTGGCCCCTAGGAGCTGGCCAGAAAATAATATGAAGTATGTGTGTTCAATATGTTAATATGCCATAAAACTTCTGATAAAGTCACTGTGAATGGGTTAAGGGGTGAGATTGGTCAAGTGGTGTAAGTGTCTGCCTTTCACCCTAAAGGTTGTAGGTCGGATCCCCACCCGGGTGAGAGTGGTCAGGTGGTGTAGGTGTCGGCCTTTCACTCTAAAGGTTGTAGGTTAGATCCCCACCAGGATGAGAGTGGTCTAGTGGTGTAGGTGTCCGCCTTTCACCCTAAAGGTTGTAGGTTCGATCCCCACCCGGGTAAGACTGGTCTAGTGGTGTAGGTGTCCGCCTTTCACCCTAAAGGTTGTAGGTTCGATCTCCACCCGGTTAAGAGTGGTCTAGAGGCATATGTGTCGGCCTTTCACCCTAAAGGTTAAAGGTTTAATGCCACCAGGGTGAGAGTGGTCAGGTGGTGAAGGTGTCTTGCCTTTCACCAAAGAGTTTGTGGGAATGGTCCCCGCCAGGGATACTTTATCATGACCTCTAAAACAGGACACAGTACTGAGTTCAGCCCAAGAAACAGACTTGAGCACGATTTTAAGCCATCAGCAGTCAAGCTAAATAAATTATAAATAAACTAATGAATTATGGGACTTGTTTGGTGCTTATAAACAGTTGTGATACCCAGTCTAATCATTAGACTGGGTATCACAACTGTCTAATGCCTCTAAACTCTCACTCAAAATCAAATACAACGAAACGTTAGGTGGTTAAAAACAGAATAAATTTCTATACAACAAGGCATTATACGGCATTATACCACATGCCTCAAACACTGACAATATGACTTCAATGAGGATCATTTCACTTGTCCCTGCGTCACACTGAATTCAATGCTCAAAATAATTAAACCAATGAAAGATAATAACAACCCTTTAAAGCCCCTGGATAAATATTCACATGAACTTCTATTACAATACAGATTGTTTTGTTAAACAAGCTTTTTTATTACCCTTTATAAACCTGCCCACAAAGTTTATGGCCCCTTGGACTAGCCTTTTGAAATCTAATTTAAAAGGGGGGGTCCATACAATAGGGTTTTTAGTACTGCATTTTGATCAAGGAGGTTGTATTCGACTTGAGTCGTGTGTGGATTTATGATAGGCATTATAAAATAATAAAAATCTGTGGAATATACCTGATATCACCTAGACACACACAGCACACAATGACTTTAACCGGCCTCGAACTGGATGAATCCTCTGGGCTTGGCTCCTCTAAGTCCTGGAAATATATACACAATAATGAGGACATAAATGATCCCATTTCTAGGAAATAAGAACAATCAGAGCTACATGAAGCTACTAAGAGCTACTTAGAAAACTAAGAGATACTTTATAAGCACTTTGAAATGTAACAATGTAAGGAAATAAATATTAATGGCAATATTTAAAATTCAGAAACGAAGATTATTCTCAAGTTGTTCCTGTTGTATTTATTTGCGCATTTATAGAAAAACCATTCCCGAGAATCTTTGTTGAAATGTGGTCATATCGGATTGTTCATGGAAAATGGGCCTTGATAAAAGCATTATCATATTCAGTATTTCCCCCAGGGCATTATCGAGTGTAGGTACCATCGACTCTTCACAGGCAGAGTCGGACTCCAGAAATGCCATAAAAGTTATGCAATAAACCGGCAAACCAATCTTCATTCTCCCTAAGGCTGTAAAGTTTGTGCTCCATTCAACATTTGGGTGTTAACAGATTAATTAGCAGTGCTTCATTCAGTTGGTGTGTTAACCGATTAATTAGCAGCACTCCATTCAGTTGGGGTGTTAACCGATTAATTAGTGGTGCTCCATTCAGTTGGGGTGTCAACCGATTAATTAGCAGTGCTCCATTCAGTTGGGGTTTTAACCGATCAACTAGCGGTGCTCCATTCAGTTGGGGTGTAAACCGATTAATTAGCGGTGCTTCATTCAGTTGGGGTGTTAACCGATTAATTAGCAGCACTCCATTCAGTTGGGGTGTTAAAGGATTAATTAGCGGTGCTACATTCAGTTGGGGTGTTAACCGATTAATTAGCAGTGCTCCATTCAGTTGGGGTGTTAACCGATCAATTAGCGGTGCTCCATTCAGTTGGGGTGTAAACCGATTAATTAGCGGTGCTCCATTCAGTTGGGGTGTTAACCGATTAATTAGCAGCACTCCATTCAGTTGGGGTGTTAAAGGATTAATTAGCGGTGCTACATTTAGTTGGGGTGTTAACTGATTAAATAGCATTGCTCCATTCAGTTGGGTTTTTTATCGATAAATTAGTGCAAAACTGTACCATTTTTTATATTCTAACTGGGAAAACAATATATTTAAATTGTTCTATTAATTTAAATTAAATAATGTACATTTAATGAGGTTTCTGACTGATCTTTTTATTAAGTTGTTTTTTCACCTTTTAATATATGAAATTACAAAAATCGTGTAAAAAAAAACCCACACAACAAAAATAAGCAACTGTCGATGCTCCCAAATACTGGCCATTTGTTTTCAAAATGTTGAAATAAAAAGCTGTAGATTAAGGTGCTTTATATTCTTATTTCTCAAAAAAAGTAAAAGATATGTACAGAAGCATGTGGGCACAAGGCGATGTTGAAAAATATCAAATGAAATTGTACCACCTGTGAATGAAATACTACAAAAAAAGGGGGAGGGGACACCCCTCACTAACCCACCCTGTCCAGCCCGCCCTCCGTTTAATAAATCCTGTGGGAAACGCTTATCATATTGATAAAAAAAAAATGAATTATTTTGATTTGCTGTAGGAATGCATCAGGGATTGAATTTAATGGTCGCTAACTTGCGAATACGAGTAAGAATAAAAAATGTGAGTAAAAAATCCTGGCACTCAAATATTTTTGTGACCACATATAAAATCGAAGACTTCACTCAAAACTGTTCTTTGCGTTTTATAAACTCCTTTGAGGTAGTTTAAAATAGATAATCACATGACTGCATATGGATGCTTGTGGCTGTTTACAAATCTAATTATTGGATATTAAAGTAAGCACCTTGAAGACAATTGTTTTTGTTTTGGTTTGTGATTCGCAGCTGCGAAAAATGGAGAAGAAAATAACCAGATTCTTCACGCAAAAAGGCCTGCAGATGGTGAAAAGGCTGATGGCAATACGGGGATTGACCCAAAGGCCCCCAAGATTTGACTTCTATCGTGGGTACTTTGCAAACAAAAAAGTCTCTGTCTGATCAGGGTTCCCACATTTTTCTGCAAGTAAAATTCTAGACTTTTTCCAGACTTTTTCAAGTTTTTTTTTGCAAATTCCAGACTTTCTCTCAACCTTTTTTTTACAGTTATTACAACGTAACATTTCAGTGAAATATTGTTAACATTTTAACATGCTAAAAATAAATTTATTTGCCATTTTTAACATTTAATAAACAACTTGTTAAATAACATCAAATGTCATTTTCAAAGGGTTTTATTCTCAAAAACAAAACCTTTCACTTTCTGAACTTCTTAGACATTTATTGAACAACATGATTAACCTTTAGCATGCTGAATACTATTGGCCTCTGTGAACAGTGTAAACATGGATCAGCTGGCATGATCAGGGTCTAGGCTATTTGTATTTGCTACTTGGAAACTTAAAGGCTTACCTACTATCTGTGCATAGAACAGTGTGGACCCTGATCAGCCAGCATGGTTTGGTGCCGGCTGATCTCTGTATACAATACCAATTTCCATAATTAGTAGATAAATGCATGCCTAAGGTAAATATAATCAAATATCACATTAAAAAAGTTTTACTCTCTGAACAAAAACTTACTTTCTGGACATTTTTTAAAGCTGCACTCTCATAGATATACTATTTTAACAACTTATTTTATTTTTTGTCTTAGATAGAGAAACTTTTGACGTAAATATCTGCACACCAACGATAAAAGATTGCTGACAAAAGATCAGATCGCTGATTTTCATTTTTCCGTTCGAAAATTTATGTTTTATAGTTTATTAACAGTTTAAGAAAAATGCATAAAAAATCAATTTTTGAACTTAAATATAAATATCTGCGATCTATTTTTTTGTCAGCAGTCTTATATAATTGGTTTTCATGGATTTTCGCCAAAACTGGCTCGTTCCAAGACAAAAGTAAAAAAGTTGTCAAATTGTTCAATCTGTGAGAGGGACTCACAACTTGAACTCATAACATCCAGTGTCATTTTAAAACAGTTTAACTCTCTTTAAAAAAATCTACTTGCATCAGTGAGCATGCAATACAGCTATATCTGAACATCAATCTTCATCAATCCATGTTCTTCGCTTCAACCATTGGTGAAAATGTAAAATAAGTGACTTTTTTGCACAAGTTTAAAACTATTATGATGTCTACTGGCCAAAGAACTGTGGTCTTCTCAATGTCTATAAATACGAGCAAGGTCAGTCTAAAGGCATCATTCATAGATTCACACTTGAATAGCAAATATCTGTTAGGCTGTGTAGCACTTCCCAGACTAGTGAGATCATTGCAATTAGCATTCATGTATGTTATTGACAGCGTATGTAAAGTTTATTTTAATGAACTAGGGCCAATTTCACGTTTAAAATAACTTTCGATGAATGCAGAGATCGCTAATATCCATGATCAATAGCATACTGTAGATTAAAAAGATCATTGTAGATAGCATCCACGATACTTACTGACAGCGTATAATAAAGCGAATCCAGACAAACTGCGGCCAATTTCTCGTTTAAAATAACTTTTAAATGCAGACCGCAGTGCAGACACAGCTACTAATCATGATCAATAAACGCTTACATGTGGTAACGGATACCTTCTTAGTCTCGATCATTCAGCCGCTCTGATCAGAGTCAATTCAATACAGAACGGTGTTAGATGCAAGCGTCTAGATGATCGAGACTACTTACTTTTACTAGTTTCGTACCCAAAACGGTAGTACTTTTAGTACTTTTCCCGGCTTTTTCCCGATTTTAACCTATTATCGCAAAATTCAAGGCATTTTCACGACCGGGAACAGACTTCGATCTTCCCGACTTTTTCCCGTTTTCCCTGTAGCGTGGGAACCCTGTCTGATCCTATGGCACCTGTCAGAACCATCAAAAAATGGAGCTGAACATCAAACATTTGTTAAAACAAAAAGAATGATGGCAATGTTGTTGTCAAAATGTGCTGTTTATAAAGAATTTGCCAGCAATAAAACATTTACTGTAAGCACTATAGTCTTTTAGTTTTTATTAAGTAATCACCAGCTCTCACCCTGCCCACAATACTTGCTAGATCCTCCATGCTGGGGCCAGTTGTGCAAAATACATTACCATCGAGAAATGTCACTGTAGTAATTTGAAAGAGAAAAACATCTGCTCTGTATAGGATTTGAACCTATTCACCCCTACTTGCAAGTGTGGTCCTCAACCCAACTGGACCTACCAGGTTACTCAGAAGCCTTGAATCACTTGAAGTCACTATACTCCTCCCATCTTTACTTTTTGAAAGTATAATCTATGGTGGGGAGGAGTGTAGTCAGTCACTATTAGTGATTCAAAGCTTTTGAGAAACCCGAAGCTTAGTTAGCCCGAATGGGTATATGACTTAGACTATGTATAAATAAAAAAACAAATAGTAAAAGTTTATAATCATTCTTATCTCAGTTCACTTGCTAAACAGATGTACATAATGCAACAACAAAACAACTTAATAATTAGGTAACTTACAGCAACTTACAGCGACTTACAGCAAGTAAAACAGCCTTTCAATAATTGCTAGTTGAACTCACCAGTTTGCTACATGTAGTTGAAAAAAGTTTTATTTCATCCCTGTGCATTGTTGTAAAATAAATGGTAAACAAATGGCTAATTGAACTTGTCTGGTATAAATTACAAAGATGGGCATCAGGGTAGCAAAAAGTATATCACCCTGACAGAATTGCTTTCCTTGATCTCGTCACTCAATTTCTGTTTAAGAGCGATTCCACTTGGGCGCACTGATTCACTCGACATGTGGCCTGTCCAAACCTTTTCATCCCATCTATTTAAAACAGATGGTAAAACTTAACCTTCAAATATAACTAGGTTTCTTAAGTAAATTTAATGGTGTATCAGTGCTCCATGATCAAATCTTGCTTAAATACGATGATACCAAGCTAAACACAGACAGTGCCAGGGGGGTGGGTTAAGCTTCGGTACAGAAGCTCTAAAATTTAAGTTGATACAACATTTTATTGCATTAAACATATCAGACATGTTTATAGCAAATACAAAATACATACATGTGCAAGGCATGGCTTTAGACACAAATTGTTTTAACAGAAGAGCAGAACATTTGTTTATGGATACAAACAACAACATATTAGTTTCCAAAAAAGATGTTTGCATAGTATATAAATTTTGATAAATTAATTAGAGATTTATTTGAATTGTTAGATAACAAATTAAAAAACTTATGCTTTGTTGGCCACATGTAGTAATATCTTTTAATGTATTTGGCCCTTAAGTATTTTGTACATATTAGTAAAAAGTGATATTCACTTTCAATCATTCCTTGGTTGCAGTAGATGCAAAATCTTTGATGTATAGGTGTATTCTTAGAACTTGCTAGTAGCTCTCAGTGCACAATCTTGGTAGTAATAATGTGTTTATTTGTACTTTCTTATTCCTTTTATATGAAGCAATATTATATTATACAAGTAAGTTTTTCAGCTTATGCTATGAATTTAAGTTATTTCTGATCAATACAAAATTCCTTAAAAAATGCAGCCTCAAAATCATTTTTAAAAACAAGTGCTGCCGTAGGACAGCGCACTTGATAACACCCTGCTTTATATGTGTTTGTCAAAACCATTAAAAAATGTAAAACCTAGAACTCCGCATGTTGGATGTGTCGCCTGACGAATTATTTACTGTCGACATTATAGCTGTTAGATTGGCATTTTATTCATTTATAGACAATAATGTTGCCATTTCACTTTCAAGTGTAGGTGGCATTTAAACTAAAGGTAACAAAGTTAAGCTGGACAAAAACTAACAACAAAAGATAACAAAGGGCAATAACTCTAAAAATATCGAAGCAAGAGATACGATTCTTGTGCGCTGACATTGCCCTCAATAGGATCTATCTACATATTAAGTTTCAGGTTGGTACCTCTTATAGTTTACGATATATGCCCTGGACAAAATTTAAGCTTGAAAATTATTATAGGGCAATAATTCTAAACATATAGATGCAAGAGTTACAGTATTAAGTTTCAAATTGATACCTCTTATATTTTTCAAGATATGCCCTGGACAAAACTTTAAGCATGAAAATTAACAAAGTGCAATTACTCTAAAACTAGGAAAACAAGAGTTCCTGTTACTGTGTACTGCACTTGCCCTCAATGAGATATATCTACATATGAAGTTTCAAGTTGATAACTCTTATATTTATCAGATATACCCCGGACAAAACTTTAAGCATGAAAACTGTTTAACAAAGAGCAATAACTCAAAAAATATGGAAGCAAGAGTAACAGTTCTTGTGCACTGCTCTTACCCTCAATGAGATCTATCTACATATGAAATTTCAAGTTGATACCACTAATAGTTTACAAGATATGCCCCAGACAAGTTAAAACGGAATGAGACTGCCACCAACAAAAATAACCCCTTTATGCCGCCTAGTCAGGCGACACAAAAAGTAGATAAAAAAAGTCCATCAAGGGCCATAATATTTAGATTAATATGGAGTTATGTAACGTTATTGTGGCTGTGAACAACTACCGGTATGTGGCGTATGAAGTCCATTATATGAACTGTAAGTCAAATGAACTTTCTAAGTTGATCAAAGCCCATAATTTGCATACTTGATAACATTGAGGTACCCTTACAGTATTATGTCTGTCAATCATTGTGTAAAGTTTGATGTCAACAAGAGATGTTTGTCAAACATCATCCCCCCCCCCCCCCCCCCCCGAGTGCCTTGTTGTCAGGATTATATGGACAATTGAATTAAATATGCATGGACGAAATGAAAGCTGATTTGTCACTGACATTGGATGCCGTTGAGGCAGTTTTAAAATTTGACTATATGACCTCAAAATCCATGGGAGTCATCAGCTGGTCACCAAAATTCTAAATGTGAAGTTTGAGGGCCATGGGTGCAGGCATTGAAAAGTTATCACACAGCGAAGCTTGTTTCATTCAAGGTCACTGTGACCTTGACCCGATGACCCCTATAATCATAAGGGGTCATCTACAGGTCAGACACAACTCCAAGTCAAGTTTGAGGGCCATGGGTGCAGGCATTGTCGAGTTATAACTCGAAACATTTTCGCATTCAAGATCACTGTGAACTTGATCTTTGACTCAATGATTCGAGGGTCATCTACTGGTCAGGCCCAACTTCAATGTCAAGTTTGATGATCATAGGTTCAGGCATTGTTGAGATATCATTGGGAGATTTGTTAACCTTTTTGTGTTAAAGGTTACCTTACTGTAACCTTGACACATTGACCCCCAAAGTCAAGAGGGGTCATATACTGGTCAGGCCCAACCTTTATGTCAATTTTGATGACCATAGGTCCAGGAATTGTCAAATTTGCTTTCAAGGTCACTGTGACCTTGACCTTTGACCCCTTAAATCAATAGGGGTCATCTACTGGTCAGGCCCAACCTCCAAGTCAAGTTTGAGGGCAATGGGTGCAGGCATTGTTGAATTATCACTCAGTCAACTTTTTACCATTCAAGGTCACTGTGACTTTGACCTTTGGCCAATGACCCCTAAAATCAATACGAGCCATCTACTATTTAGGCCCAACATCCAAGTCAAGTTTGAGTGCCATGGGTGCAGGCATTGTCTAGTTATCACTCGGCCAAACTTTTACCATTCAAGGTCACTGTATCCTTGACCTTTGACCAATGACCCTATAAAAAATAGGATTCATCTAATGGTCAGACTCAACCTCCCAATTCAAGTATGAGGGCCATGGGTGCAGGCATTGTCGAGTTATCACTCTGACAAACTTTTACCATTCAAGGTCACTGTGACCTTGACCTTTGGCCTGATGACCCCCAAAAAACAATAGGGTTCATCAACTGGTCAGGCCTAACTTCCATATCAAGTTTGATGACCATAGGTCTAGGTATTGTCGATTTATCACTCT
The DNA here is from genome assembly GCF_026914265.1 of Mya arenaria. Lineage (NCBI taxonomy): Eukaryota > Metazoa > Mollusca > Bivalvia > Myida > Myidae > Mya > Mya arenaria. The sequence goes on from NC_069126.1 coordinate 8,384,380, forward strand.
GACAAACTTTTACCATTCAAGGTTACTGTGACCTTGACCTTTGGCCTGATGACCCCCAAAATACAATAGGGGTCATCAACTGGTCAGGCCTAACTTCCATATCAAGTTTGATGACCATAGGTCTAGGTATTGTTGAGTTATAACTCGGACAAGCTTTCAAATTATTTTACCACTGTGACCTTGACCTTTGACCTGATAAGCCCCAAAATCAACAGGGGTCATCTACTGGTCAGGCCCAACCTTCATGTCAAGTTTTATGTCCATATGTCCATGAATTGTTGAGTTATCACTTGGACAAGCTTTGGTCTACCGAAGGACCAACGGACCGACCGACTATATTGGTTTGTACATACATGTCTTTAAATGGATAAACATATTACAATCAGTTATGTTTTATATGCTGTTTTGTTATACATTCCAGGTTATAATTGATAATTTAGTAAAATGTTTTTAGGAGATAACTTAATTCTAAAATAATTGAGAATAAAAACTTGATTTTTCCACACTACAAGTATAACCCAGACAGTAGTTTTATATTTATTAAAAAGATCAACCATAAACTGATGAATTATCTACATGATTTTCAGCATTTTCATCACTTAAAAACAGATTTTACATAATTTGGAACAAAAATGTAGTACAAAATGTATTTACATGTAGCTTTTTAAAAAAAAATCCAATCTTTTACATGAAATTCTTATCAATTATCATGACATCATGTTGAAATGAATTTAATATTTTTTCTAGCAAGATATAACATGGGGAAATGCTGAATAAATAATCATTTTTACTTGATAAAAACAAATATATTTGATATTACAATGAAGATGATTTTTTTTATTTAAAAAGACACGTTCGTCCATGGGAGCTGACATTTTGAAACGGAAGTTGCGAGAGTTAGCTCCCCTGATTTCTAATTGCCATATAACCCCGTATAAGTCCGTACTGTTTCCCATTTTAAAGAAAATCTGTACATACACAACACGTTTACTTTCCGTTGCCGTACATTAGCGATAATCGATTATGGAATAATGAAATCGATTATCGTCGACCTCGGACACAAATAATCGACTTTCGACAATACTCGATCATCGTTATATCCCTAGCTAGTAGCATAGCCCTCCTCTTCAAATAGTATCATTAGCCGGACATAAATTTGTTTCAATTCTGACACTTCAGAAAGTGAAAGTCCAATTTTCACACGATCTTAAACTTAATACCAATTTTATATTTATTAGTGGTTTTAAGTTCTAAGCTCTTAGTAGATTTAAATGGTTCGTAGAAGCTGGTCATGTTTCTTAATAGAACTTATGTTTAATGGACACTTCATAATTTCTTTGAGTTTATGCTACAATATGAAACTAGAGTTATCACTGGATGTGATCAAGACCCCCACTACACCACCTTCTTGTAATAAGAAGTGCCTTAAATGCCCTATGTCAGTGACAAGGCACAAAATAATGTTTCAGTGTCAGAACTTCTTCGTTTGAAGTCAATAAGTAGCCTTGTCCCATTAAAAGGGCAATAACTTTAAACATACCGTACACTTATAAGGTTACTTTTGCACATCACTTTGCCTCAACACAGTCAATATATAAGTGTGTGAAGTTTGAAGTCAGTTACCTCAAAAAGGTATGACCCCAATATCACCAAAATACTTAAGTCAAAACTCAATCTCAGACACAACTCATTTTACCAAATTAAAGCATAGTATGATTCAAAATCTTGCATGCTTATATACGTCTTGAAAATATACTTTTTTGATGAAATGTGTTGATAAAAAATATTGTCAATATTTTAAAGATATGTGTGTGAAGGTTGAAGTCAATACCTCAAAGATGGACAGACAGACAAAAGGACAGATGGGACAAGGTGATCCTATTATAGATAGGATAGACACTACCAAGACTGTGTACTGAGAGTTACAAACAAGTCTATTTTAAAACATTGCTAAATTAATTGACACAAATTTGATCTTTTACACATGCTGGCTCAAATAAGTAATTTAAACAAGAGGGCCAAGATGGCCCTATATCGCTCACCTGAATTAAACTTAAATGGTGCTCTAGACATTTCTATAATTCATATAGAAGGGCAATAATGTTTTGGTGACAACAGGGATTGGCTAGATATCAAACTCATTCGAAGTATTATACCCATACACATTCTGACCAAATTTGGTAATGATTGGACAAAGGGTTTTAAAGTAATTGATCATACAAGACCAATTTCAGGTAATTTCTATAACTTAAGGGTGATAACTGTTGAATGACTAGAGCAATATGGCTGGTTAATGAACCTATTATCCAACATATTATGCGCACATAAATTCTGACCATATCTGGTGATGATTGGATGAAGGCTTCTAACTTATTCATCGGACAAGACCTATTTTGGGAAATTTCTATAATTTATGGGCGATAACTCCTGAGTGACCTGAGCGATTGGCTGGCTATCGAACTCGTTTAAGATATTATGCAATACACATTATGACCAAATTTTGATTGGACAAAGGGTTATTAAGTTACCGATCTGACAAGACCAATTTTAGGTAATTTCTTAAACGCTGCCTGCCTGTACGCCACATGTGTAACTATGATACATGTATTGCTGTTTTTAAATGCACATATAAAACAGGAAAACTATAGATTTGTTTAAAGGGTTATAAAGGGCTAATACTCTTACAATATACAAGTGGCACTGAGGCTTTAATATATTCTGTGAAGGGAAGTAACCATTGCGAGGAGTTTGTAAATGCTAAACTATGCCCACCTGGGAAACCTCAGACGACCTGATTCTCTGTTTCTCCGTGGGCTTCTTGATTCTCTTCCCATTTGTCTTCTGCTTCTTGCGTGGAACATAGTCCTCATCATCATCATCACTGTCTGCAGGTAACAAGAACATGGCTATCATCATCATCATTACTGTCTGCAGGTAACAAGAACATGGCTATTATCATCATCATCATCATCATCATCATCATCATCATCATCACCACCCACCACCACCACCACCACCACCACCACCACCACCATCATCATCATCATCATCATCATCATCATCATCATCATCATCACCACAACCAGCACCATCATCATCATCATCATCATCATCATCATCATCATCATCACCACCACACCACCACCACCACCACCACCACCACCACCACCATCATCATCATCATCATCATCATCATCATCATCACTGGCTGAAGGTTACAAGAAAATGAATATCATCATCATCATCATCATCATCATCATCATCATCATCATCATCATCATCATCATCATCATCATCACTGTCTAAAGGTTACAAGAAAATGAATATCATCATCATCATCATCATCATCACCATCATCATCATCATCATCATCACCTACTAGAATATAGATAATATATAACCCCAAAAAAGCAAACTTTGCTCACTTATGTTTTCAAAATAATTTCTTTTTGGATTGCCCACACCCTCATCGCTAGCTTCATCATCACTGTCATCACCATCGCTGTCATCATCATCATCATCATCACTGTCGTCATCATTATCATCTGAATTTTCCTTGCCTTTAGACCCCTCACTGTCCTCGTCATCTTCATTTTTATCTGAATTGCTCTTCGACTGTTCACTTTCTTCTGAAAGAAATACAAGATATTTCTGTAACTTGTAAGCAGACATCAAATAATTTAAATATGGTTTCATAATAAACCTTATGTAAAACTTGATAATAAACAAGAGGGTCTTGGCAGTCATTTACGACTCACTTGAGTATCTTAGCAACAAGATTTTTTTTGTTAAACTTGACCATTATATTAGTGACCTACTTTTTTACTTCAAAAATGCATTATCAACCTTGACCTTGATATGACATGAACTAACATTCTGATCAAGTTTCATGTAGCTTGGTCAAAAAATGTGGCTACTAGAGTTCTATAAGCAATTTAGATTTAGGACCAGGGCAGTTAAATGGAAGGTGGCCCTTGATGGGTAGATGGCCCCTAATGATCTTAAGGTCAAAGGTCAAGTTCAACAGTTTTATGAACAGCAGTTCAAATGTTGAAATGTTTGTCTTCACTTTTCTTGAAACATTTTGCAACCATTAATAATCAATGCATTTCAGATTAAATCATTTTTATTCATTATACAACAAATTTTCTGACAGAGGGGTGTGCAGGGGGGTATAATGCTTTACAACTATATCTTGTTTTTAAAAGGAGGAAATTAATAATATACGGGCCATTCAAGTAAAAGTTTAAACTTCCTGATTGAGAATTGAAGAAGACTTATGGGATATAAATCATTCAGATCTCCGTGGGCAATGAGATCAGTCATCACCACATACTTATAAATGTTTAAACATTTTCAAATTATTTAAACGTATCAGAGAAAACTTCAAAAAAGGAAATATTTCATCTATATTACTTACAATGGCTTCAAAACAGAGGCCATCAGTGTTATATGCCTCTGATGAGATACATGACTTTTCCTGTTCTGTGTGTAAAGATGACAATCTCAACATTGAGGCCAAGCATTTCTGTGGGGACTGCTCAAAGTATTACTGTGACAAGTGCCTGACCTTTCATGCCAAAATACACAAGCATCATGTTGTATTGGGCTGTAAGGATGTGGACAAGTGGGTGGGGCAAGGTGATGCCCTGGTTACGTGCAACCTTCACCCTCCGAAGGTCATAGAACTGCTGTGTGAGGATCACAATGAGCTCTGTTGTCACCTCTGTGTGCCACTGAACCATAGGTGAGTGATAAGAGTACAATTGATAATTACAAGTATATTATTTTTATTTTATGCAGGAAGAAATAGAAATACACATACCAATTTAATCCTGGCCAATATTAAATAAGCCTGTATATGCAAACCCATTTTTAGGGCCAAAATGTAATGAAACATAATAAATCAGGACTAATAAATTCATTCACTCTATTTAATACCTTAAACAGGATGTGCGGAAGCATCAGCTTGATATCTGATCTGGTCAAGGGCATATATAAGATGACCGACTTCAAGCAGCTTCCAGCAAAAGTTACCAAGGTAACAGACAGACTGAACCAGGTGAAAGAGGCCAGAAAGAAGAATCAGAACTCCCTCAATACCTCAGGCAAGTCCATGCTGACAAAGATCAAGACTCTGAGATCTTCACTGAACGAGCTGCTAGATGACCTGGAAAAAAGGACAGTGGAACAGGTGTACAGTGTCCTGGCTGACCTGAATGGCTCACTACAGAAGGATATTGACCACTGTGACCTGCTACATGACCAACTTAAGGCCTTACTGGACACAGTCCAAGCCCAGGGCAAGGAGTCCAGCTCCTACATTGGCTTTAAGAAATGCGAGGACAAGATGGAAGAGGCCAACAGACTTCTCCATGAGATAGAAAACAAACAAGAGGCAACCATCACTTTCCAGCCTGACACACACGCTCAACAATTGCTATCTGACTTGAAGGCACTAGCAAACATCCACAATGATCCACAGTTTAAACAATCATCTGCGCAAATCAATCAGTCCTCTAATAAATCCAAGGTTTTCAAGGTGGAAGAAAAGAAAACATATGCAGTGAATATAAAGAAAGACAAACAGGATTGTAATATTACGGGTATGACAGAACTTCCAGGAGGAGAGATTGTTCTGGTAGATTTTCAGAATAGCAGAGTAAAGGTGTTAGACAGTAAATACAAGGTGACATCCAACTGTGATCTCCCTGAGTCTCCTTATGACATCTGCCACATCTCAGACCATCAAGTAGCTGTAGCTGTTGAAAATGGGACTGACAGGCATGAGGTCCACTTTCTCACCGTGTCAGCTGACACCATCAAGATGACCAGGAAGTTCTCAGTTGACCATGAGTGTGGCTCCATCAAGCACCATGGGGGCCAGCTGTATGTGGGCTCCCTTACGCCCTGTATCTATACAAAACAGATGGAAGCCTGGTCAACAAAATATATGAAGACACATCTGGGAAATGCACAGTGAACCACTTTGCCTTGAGCACTGATGGCAGCAAATTATATGTTCCAGCCTCCAGCAAACACAAGATTGTAACCATTGACAGTGTAGGCAACATTCTGGCTACACTGAATGACCCTGACTTTCCCTGTCCTTGGAGTGTACATTTGAGTGTGGCTGGACATGTGTTTGTGTGCTCACGTGAATCCCATACAGTGGTGCAGATTGACCAGGAAGGCAGGAAGAAGCTGGCCACACTGGTCAGGGAGGGAGATGGCATCAACCATCCATATTCAGTCCTGTACAGCACCCACACTGGCAGGCTCATCATAGGGGGAGAACAAAATGACATTCTGGTGATGGAACTACAGTAATAATTAGTGGATGATCAAGGATATAGAGTGAATAAAGATGAACATAGATGAATTGTGAAAAGTGTCTTTGAATGAAGTAATTCAATACCAGTACATGTATATGTACATTTCATCATTATCATGGATGTTGGGGGTAAATCCACTGACTACAAATTGATTCAATTGCATCTGTAATATTGTATCATTATGTTTGCATAATCTTTAGCAAGGACCCTAATACATGTACAAAATAGTTATGTTAAATACTAAATCTCTTGAAATAGTATTTTTGTGCACAGTACTATTGAATAAACATAACCATGCTTGCTTGGTAATAAAGGCATTAAATGTCAATTACATTTGTTTGAACCACAAGACAATAGAAATACTTTCATGTATATACTCCTTTAGTGTGTAGATAGAATCCAAGCTATTCTATTTATAGAAATGTCATTTACTTGCCATCATGAAATAATGTCATCATATATATATTATATTGGTTCATACACTTTTCAACAAGCGTAATAACTTGTAATTTGACATCAGAAATATAAAGCACTGTAAATCGTACATGTTATATAGCAACATTTAAGGTTATTGTTTCTATAAATCATCAAATTTTCCTTATCATCAAGGTTGGTTTTATAAATTTTAAAAAAGTTGTTTAATATTTAAAGTATGTATCAAATGACAACACATGTACTATTCTTTGTAAAATAAACTGTGAACTGTTGTAAATTAAAAGATTCATACATCATGTTCTTTTATTCTTTTTCCCCATTTTTAATTGTTCACATGACAAGGTAGTCGCTGCTGCGTAGCAAAATGCTTCCACCCAAGTTAATCATGCTTGAGTCCACATTCTGGGTAGAAACCAGCATTGAGGTCTATTTTGGGAGGCCATGAGAAAGTCCCCCTAGCGGGTATTTAAACCCAAAACATCTTGGATGAGAGGCGACCGCTCTTACGGTTACCCTTAAATTAGACCAACTTCTGCTTGAACAAAGGGTAATAAAGAAGTAGTACACCTCACTGAGAGCCATATGACCAATTTCTGCTTGAACAAAGAGTATTTAAAGAACTAATTCACCCCACTGAGAGCCATATGACCAATTTCTGCTTGAACAAAGAGTATTTAAAGAACTAATTCACCCCACTGAGAGCCATATGGCCATTAAATGCTTGAACAAAGATTAACAAGAGATGTTTGTCAAACATTATGCCCCCTGAGCGCCATGTTGTCAGGATTATATGGACAACTGAATGAAATATGCATGGACCGAAATGACAGCTGATTTGTCACTGATATTGGATGCCGTTGAGGCAGTTTTACACAGACAAGCTTTTTTCGTTCAAGGTCACTGTAACCTTGACCTTTGACCCGATGACCCCTAAAATCATAAGGGGTCATCTAAAGGTCAGACACAACACCAAGTCAAGTTTGAGGGCCATGGGTGCAGGCATTGTCAAATTATCATTTTCGCATTCAAGGTCACTGTGAACTTGACCTTTGACCCAATGACTCCTAAAATCAATAAGTGTCATATCCTGGTCAGGCTCAACTTCCATGTCAAGTTTGATGATCATAGGTTCAGGCATTGTTGAGATATCACTGGGAGAAGATTTGTTAACTTTTTTGTGATAAAGGTTACTGTGATCTTGACCTTGGCCCGATGACCCCCAAAGTCAAGAGGGGTCATCTACTGGTCAGGCCCAACCTTCATGTCAAGTTTGATGACAATAGGTCCAGGAATTGTCAAGTTTGCTTTCAAGGTCACTGTGACCTTGACCCTAAAATCAATAGGGGTCATCTACTGGTCAGGCCCAACCTCCAAGTCAAGTTTGAGGGCCATGGGTGCAGGCATTGTTGAGTTATCACTCGGACAACCTTTTATCGTTTAGAGTCAATGTGACCTTGACCTTTGGCCCAATGACCCCTAAAATCAATAGGGGCCATCTATTGGTCAGGCCCAACCTCAGTCAAGTTTGATGGCCATGGGTGCAGGCATTGTCGAGTGATTACTAGGACAACCTTTTACCATTCAAGGTCACTGTGACCTTGACCTTTAGCCGGATGACCCCCAAAAACAAAAGTGGTCATCTAATGGTCAGACCCAACCTCCAAGTCAAGTTTAAGGGCCATAGGTGAAGGCATTGTTGAGTTATCACTCAAACAACCTTTTACCATTCAAGGTCACTGTGACCTTGACCTTTGAACTGATGAGCCAAAAAAACAATAGGGGTCAGCTACTGGTCAGGCCCAACCTCCAAGTCAAGTTTGAGGGTCAGTGGTGCAGGCATTGTCGAGTTATCACATGGACAACCTTTTACCATTCAAGGTCACTGTGACACTGACCTTCGGCCCAATAACCCCCAAATTCAATAGGGGTCATCTATTGGTCAGGCCCAACCTTCAAGTCAATTATGAGGGCCATGGGTGCAGGCATTGTCAAGTTATCACTCGGACAACCTTTTACCATTCAAGGTCACTGTGACCTTGACCTTTGACCCGATGAGCTCCAAAAACAATAGGGGTAAGCTACTGGTCAAGCCCAACCTTCAAGTCAAGTTTGAGGGCCATGGGTGCAGGCATTGTTGAGTTATCACTTGGACAACCTTTTACCATTCAAGGTCACTGTGACCTTGACCTTTGGCCCGATGACCCCCAAATACAATAGGGGTCATCTATTGGTCAGGCCCAACCTCCAAGTCAATTATGAGGGCCATGGGTGCAGGCATTGTTGAGTTATCACTCGGACAACCTTTTACCATTCAAAGTCACTTTGCCCTTAACCTTTGACCAGAAGAGCCCTTAAATCAATAGGGGTCATCTACTGGTCAGGCCCAACCTTCATGTCAAGTTTGATGACCATACGTCCAGGAATTGTTGAGTTATCACTCGGACAAGCTTTGGTCTACCGACGGACCGACCGACCGGCATACCGACATGCCTATGCAAAGCAATATACACCTCTTCTTCGAAGGGGGGCATTATTAAGAACTAGTACACTCCACTGAAAGCCATATGGCCTATTACTGCTTGAACAAAGGTTAGTTAAGAACTAGTACATCCCAGTGAGAGTCATATGGCCAATTACTGCTTTAACAAAGGTTAATTAAGAACTAGTACATCCCACTTAGGACCAAATGACCAATTTCTGCTTGAAAAAAAAACTAGTAAACCCCACTGAGAGCCCCAGACCCTGGTTGCTATGCCTGTCCCTAAGGCATTTGGTGCTTGGTGATCTAAAACCTTATGCCACAATGGCCATTAAACAAGATGCTTAGTGAATACAGCCCCAGTACCTGGTTGCTGTACCTGACCACAGGCATTTGGTGCTTGGTGATCTAAAACCTTATGTCATAATGAGTTTTCAAATAGGCTATTTGTTTACCTTCACAATCCTCCATATCTTCTTCAGGTTCATTATCAGCAGCGCCCTCATCTTCACTCATATCTGAAATGTGTATTCACTTAAAATAAGTTTTGAAATTCAAATATAAGGGAAGATCATTCATGAAATTTTAACAAACAACTGAAATGGAAGATAAACAAGAACTGTCATAGTATGTGAGATAGAGACATCGGTCTGGCACGTGACACATCTTCTTGGTATGTCAAACACATGTGGCAGGTTATCTTTAAATCTGTCCATACTTAAGAAAGTTACAGCTCAGACATGACCACCTATACTCTAAGACCTTATATGCATAGTAATCACTCACTTTCAGTCAAAGTGTAACCTTAAACTTGAATGTAGGAACTCTGGACTTGTATGCAACATATCGTCTTTATATGGTGAACACTTTTGGCAAGTTATTTTAAAATCTGTCCATACAAGAGAAAGTAACAGTCCGTACACTAGAAGATAAGCTGGTCACACATTTGGGGGCATGAAAATATGAAAACACCCAGTTCATTCAAATACTCATGTGATTTTTCTTGTAAAATACAAGAAAATAGTCCAAAGGTTCAACATCTTTTAGGTATATTTTTCCCTATTCTTTTGGAATTATAAAGAAAACTTATTGTTATATAAATAGGTACATCTAGTGTGCTATAAGGAAAATGGTTGCTGAAAGTGTTAAATTACATTGTTTACACCTACGGTCTGGCCTACATTATTTTACTCCAGTTGCAAAATAATGCCATTACACTTAATGAGATGCAGTATTTATTTAATGTCACAATCACGTCATGTAACTGTGAATTTGGGTTTATATTTAAATAAAAAAAACAACACATTTTTCATCAAACATAAAATTTCAAGACTGACCATTACTTAAAATGTGGCAACAGGCAGGAATTATATAGACAGAGCTTTTAATAGGGTCTGAAACCCAAGAGCCAATGTCAACGTCATATTTTTCAAGAGTCAAAATAAGATTTTTGAAAGTCATTTTCCGTTTTTCTAATTTTGTGATCTTTCTTCGTAATTAATATTTCCCATCTGCCATAAGATGCCAGGTACATAATTATCAAGACTACTTTAAAAAGATTCTGAAACTTAAAAAAAAAAAATACAATTTTCAGCGTTTTAGAGAAATGCTGTATTTAATAGAACTTGGTGGTTAAAAAATTCCATGGTCAAAACTTTTACTCATTTTTTTAATTCCAGGGGATATAGATCTCCAAGTAAGCGACCAGGTGATGGGTTGGAATTCCAAGTGATTTTTCCCCCACCGCCACTGGGGGATATGACATGTATGAATTGATGATGTGTCAATTTTGTGTTTTTAACGATTTCTATCCCTACAGCTGGAGGCAGTGGAAAGCCCTGATTGAGTTTTATAACAAAAGCTTGTATTTAAATATAACAATATGAAAACCAAAACCAGCACATACCTGACATTTTCACCTGGTAGTCACTGTCATTATCACTGTCATCTCCGCCAAAGTTCACCTGCATCAGATGACGTGATACTGGCTTCACTTTCCGCTTCCTTGGGTCCCTGTTGCCTGTCATAAGAATGGAAAGGCACATAAATTTGTATTATTTAAACACATTTTACCTGTTTTCATCAGGTTTTCTGAGGATGACTGGACTCTCACTGGTAAAACTTTAGCTGCAATTGTATAAAAAAAATTACCCTATTTACCCGTGTTAAAAAATAATGTTAAGAATACCACTCTTGTTCAATCAGGAAACAAGATACAAATTTTTTATTATCTAATTTTCAGGGTAGTGGTAGAAACTCAGACCGGTATTTGAAATCATGTTGTTGTTTATCTACAAATCTGAAATCATTTATAACTACAAAAGTAATAGTTGAGTGTAGCCTTAAATAGTAAATTTAATTTAATTACAATGGTCTTTCAAAGAAGTTTACATACGCATTGCTTTAAACAGAAAACCGACATTCTGGTCATTTTCATCAAGATCACTGTCTTCTGACATTTTATTCTTGATTCATGCGATTAAATCGAAAATATTATCAAAAACTTGTTCTGTATCTATAAAACGCTTAAATTATAAAAACACACGCCCAATGTATCAGCGGTTACACACAACTAGATTGTTACTTTAAAATATGGTATTGAACAAGAGGCCCTTCTCTATGTTTTAAATAATTCAGAGAAATGTTGATATTTCGAAACACATTTTTTCAGTACTGTAAGAAATGTGTTTTGATATAAATTCAATTGAATTATCCAGCCTTTGGATATATATTCTACTACTTTAGGGTTTTAGTCAGGTTTTAAGTGATCAGTGTATGGAAGAACAGGGACATTTTGACTGGCTGTGAAGAACTTAAAAATTATAAATTTGTCAAATTTAAACAAAACAAGGGAAATGATTATTCTCAGCATTCAATTCTATAAGTGGAGAAGTGTGCTACAAAAAAATAGCTGGATGCTGCAATCTTCTATAATTACTTCTTAGCTTAAAACCGATCCTAAAAATAACCATACTTGTACTAAACAATGATGGGTTGTCAGAAAATAGCCAATTGAGCTTACGTTCTTTTTTATCATATAGCCAACTTTAAATAAAGATTCTTGTGTGTATCATGGTAGAATAAATTAACACAAATAAAGCCAAACATTCCATATATAGCAGTTTTTATATTATCTCGGGTGTGTGTGGTTTAACAGCAAGATGACAGCTTTATGGTCATCCCAAGATGCAAGGCATCTTGGATTTAATCTTCACTAGAAGACCAGAAAAACAAGAATAACACTCTTTAAGAGCTTGAATATTTATTTTTAACGCAATACTGCAATGAAAGCTTACAAATGAGCAGTTTCACAAGTAATGAAGAATCTTGCAAAAACAATACTAACTGCAACAATATCATTCAACATGTTTCTAATAATAATGGCAGGCACGAAATGGACGCTATTCCTACATAATCAAGTTCCAAGATAAAGAAATATTTAAACAATGACTAAAATTCTTTGCTGCATATAATTTTCCTCATAAATGCTCATCAGGTTTCAGTTGAACAAGGGGCATAACTCTACAATTACTATATCCAGAGTTAAGGGTTTGATATACAGGTTCAAAACATATCTTGCAACATGTGTACCAAGTTTCATTTGGATATCTTGAAATAAGTTTTAGTTATGGCCACGTTTAAAGTCTTTGTACAGCCAGTGTACAAAATAACAATGCTGCTGGCAGAAAACAAACTCTATAACAAATTGGCAATACTTTAAAATGTACGAAAAATATATTTCGTAAATGATAGGGTTCACAATATATTCACTCATTTGCATTGAAGGTTGTATTGTTCATGGGAGCCGATCAAAACATCCCATGGACAAAACCTCCCCATGCCATTTTAGATTAGGTAGACACAAACCTCCTACATTATTTTGGCAAGGTGGACAAAACATCCCATCTTGGACATTAGATCCCAATAATGTTTGTCAGTTTGGCCACACATGTATCACAACAAAGGTGATACATGTAGCTTTGAGTCTCAAAATGATCTGGGAGGGTTTGTCTACCCTGTCAAAATGATGTGGGAGGTTTTGTCCATGGGATTATTTGTCCTACATTCATATGTTCCCATTATAATTGAATCATCTACTAGTATTTCAAATCAGAATTGTTTTACTACATTGTAATACATATGTCTATTTGTAATTTGTTAGGCAATGTATACAATAATAACATACACATTGTATAATTAGTGCATACAATAAGGCAGAAATTATGTGATAAATAATCCTCTCAACTACCATCTTTCAACAGACACCCAATTGCACTTTGTATCTACATGGGAAGTGTACTATTATGTACATGTACATTTGAAAATCATTAACAAATATGAAACTGATACCATATAATACAAGACTGTTACAATTAAATACATGTTTACACTGTTACATATAATATTACAGGTATTACAGATATGCTAATGAAGCCATCACTAGGATGGTTAACTTGTGTCAAGATCATAAATACTGCTTAGAAAGTCTTATATACAACACTCAAGTACAAATGTATCATAACATTGACATACATGAAACTGGCATTAGTAGAGAAATATCCACATCATGCCATCAAAACATTTACTTTACTGTTCAAATGTAAAATGCAATAGGTATCACAAGATATATTTTGATGATGTAATGACTTCTGACTAGAAATTTCATGACAATTAAGATGCGTACGAGACAGACAGCGAAACCTAACCACAGCAATTGGATACATACTCTTGTCTATTGTTGTTTCTGATGGAAAGGGGCATAATTCTGCAATTATTAAGGGTATAGTGATTGGCCTTGCTACATATATGTTCATATTGTCCATGGCAACAGGGTAGAGTTATGGCCCTTGCAAAACATGTTCATATTGTCCATGGCAACAAGGTACAGTTATGGCCCTTATTACACATGTCCATAACTCTGCAATTATTAAGGGTATAGTGATTGGCCTTGCTACATATATGTTCATATTGTCCATGGCAACAGGGTAGAGTTATGGCCCTTGCAAAACATGTTCATATTGTCCATGGCAACAAGGTACAGTTATGGCCCTTATTACACATGTCCATAATGTCCATGGCAACAGGGTAGAATTATGGCCCTTGCAAAACATGTTCATATTGTCCATGGCAACAGGGTAGAGTTATGGCCCTTTCAAAATATGTTCATATTGTCCAAGGCAACAGGGTAGAGTTATGGCCCTTTCAAAACATGTTCATATTGTCCAAGGCAACAGGGTAGAGTTATGGCCCTTACAAAACATGTTCATATTGTCCATGGCAACAGGGTAGAGTTATGGCCCTTGCAAAACATGTTCAGATTGTCCCTGGCAACAGGGTACAGTAATGGCCTGTGTTACACATGTTCATATTGTCCATGGCTACACGGTAGAGTAATGGCCCTTGCAAAACATGTTCAGATTGTCCATGGCAACAGGGTACAATTATAAGCCTTGCTTCACATGTCTTTATTTTCCATGGCCTTATGTTATGAGTTATGGCCCTTATTACACACATGTTAAGATGGTCCGTGGCACACATGTCCATTCTGTCCATGGCAACATGTGTTTTAAGTCGCTGATGAATATCTTAAATGGGTTTTAAGTAATGGTCAAAGTTAAATAAATATAGATGCCATAATTAACATGAAGGCTATCACAATTCCTCAAACAATAGACAAGCTAAAAAGCATAATACTGAAATGAAAAGTAATGACTTGCTGTAAATTAAAAGGATTTCAGTAAAACTAAACAATTGTGAGAAAAGAAAACCAAATGTGAAAAGAAAAATGAGAAAAATAATACAAATGTTTTAGATATATGAGCCAAAACTGAGCAACACATTACTTGGAAGACGATTATACACACCAGAAAAAGATTACACATTGCAACAACACTGCATTTATGCAAGAAATTCAGAAGCTGCCAAAATAATTGAACATATTTACTAGTATCAGACATTTATCTTTAAAAAAATGATACTTGATAATTTCTAATTACATTTCAGATGTAACGAGAACCAAGAGTCCAATGTCCGCTTGTCTGTTTGTGTTCTTTCAGTCAAACAAGGGACAATACTCCATTATTTTTTAAGCCAGAGTTATGCCATTGCTATGAATGTGTGTATTGTATCTGGTAACATGTGTACCAAGTTTCATTTAAATAACTTTGAATGTTTTAAGAGGCGTGGCCAAGGTAAAAGTTTTTGCGCTACAACGCCAGCACGGATGACACCATGCAAGTCTATGACAATTACTCATGTTTTTCAAGGGTAAAAGAAAGT
Source organism: Mya arenaria (assembly GCF_026914265.1). Lineage (NCBI taxonomy): Eukaryota > Metazoa > Mollusca > Bivalvia > Myida > Myidae > Mya > Mya arenaria. The sequence goes on from NC_069126.1 coordinate 8,399,908, forward strand.
ATTCAAAACTAAACAATAATTTTATGAAATAAAACTACCCTATGTTCAAAATAAATAGACTAACAATAAATAGCCACACAAATTACCCGCATTGCAAATCATATCACTCGACACCGTCATGACCTAGATAAAAATGTATATAATGAAAACAATTAGGCAATAATGATACCAGGCCATACCAGGCCATAGTGTGGTCTGTTGTGAAAAAGAAAGCTTTGGTTTTATGAAGAACTTGCATATACAATATTAAGCACATCACAGGTTTTTAAATAAACTACAATTGTAAGCATGTGTACATTGGAATGAAATACTTTGTGGAAATATTGCGTTGGAAGGAGAAGTGAGAACAAGTCTATTTTACACGATCCTGTTGAAGAAGAAGTGATAAGTCCATTTCACACTGTAACATGTTATGTAAGGACAGATCAACTAGCATCTAATACTTTCCTAAGAAAATGTTTTTATCCAACACTGATAGTGATATGACATTAATTACAACACACGACGAGCAACAAGATTTTCGGCGTTAAATATTTTGTTCCACAGTAATTGACCTACGCTCCTTGATAATGTGGCCTCATATCTCTGAAAGCAAGCACATTTGCTATGTTCTCAACCCTGTTTCCACCACAATATTTAACCTACGCTCCTTGATAATGTGGGCCAAAAGCTAATATCATTGAAAGCAGGGACATTTGCTACGTTCTCAACCCTTTTTCCACCACAGTATTTTTATGTTATGATTATGTTATAATATGATTGTTATAACTTAATGACACAATTGGAATATGCGTAATGCCCAGGTTACTTTTCATAAACAGTTCTAGATTTTGAAAGGACATATAGGAATGGTAAGTTTTTGTAGTAACATTGGAATGTCAACTTTTAATACTGAACAGCTCTGACAGGAATGCAATAAATGACCAACGCTAATTGAAATCATAAACTAAAGGACAAGTGTTACAATACAATAAATAAAAAAAAACATTTCCATACACACATTAACATATTATGAGATTCAAAGCTGGGACTTTATAGTTTCACTGGTACAATGCATACTGACAATTTTGGCCATAAATTGGCATAAATCAATATTTTTTGTATAAACACAATATACTGGTCACATGTTTAAAACTTGGATTTGTTAAAAACAATATGTTTTCAGGATAACCTTTACAAACAGTTTAAATGACTTCCTTATGAAACTGGTTAACAATGGAAGAGTGTTAACTAGTAAGATTATTGTGTATACCGGTATTTAATATTATTAGTTTAAGTCTAAGATCAACAATTAAGGTCCAATATAAGGTAAACAGTTTTAAGTCCACTATTACCAAAGTGAGTCAAATTTTAACAACTAAAGTTCAATATTAACAGCTTGAGTCTGGAGCCATAATTATGAGCAGTTTCAAGTCCAAGTCTAAACTAAGACTCAGAATAACACTTTATTAAATTACAAAGAATCATCTTTATTCCATTTGTTTCACAAAAATAAATAAAGATTGGAAAAAATTCTAATAGCAATAAAATTCAGTAAATCTCCTTATCAAACCGCGACTACAAGGAAAAAAAAAATGGAGAAAAGACTTGCAGTTTTGCCACTTGAGTCTGAACTCAGACTTAAGACTATTCGTAATCTTGGCCCCTTGGCTCAACAGCTTGAGTCTGAACTCAGACTTAAGACTATTCATAATCTTGGCCCCTTGGCTCAACAGCTTGAGTCTGAACTCAGACTTAAGACTATTCATAATCTTGGCCCCTTGGCTCAACAGCTTGAGTCTGAACTCAGACTTAAGACTATTCGTAATCTTGGCCCCTTGGCTCAACAGCTTGAGTCTGAACTCAGACTTAAGACTATTCGCAATCTTGGCCCCTTGGCTCAACAACTTGAGTCTGAACTCAGACTTAAGACTATTCATAATCTTGGCCCCTTGGCTCAACAGCTTGAGTCTGAACTCAGACTTAAGACTATTCGTAATCTTGGCCCCTTGGCTCAACAACTTGAGTCTGAACTCAGACTTAAGACTATTCGTAATCTTGGCCCCTTGGCTCAACAGCTTGAGTCTGAACTCAGACTTAAGACTATTCGTAATCTTGGCCCCTTGGCTCAACAGCTTGAGTCTGAACTCAGACTTAAGACTATTCATAATCTTGGCCCCTTGGCTCAACAGCTTGAGTCTGAACTCAGACTTAAGACTATTCATAATCTGGCCCCTTGGCTCAACAGCTTGAGTCTGAACTCAGACTTAAGACTATTCGTAATCTTGGCCCCTTGGCTCAACAGCTTGAGTCTGAACTCAGACTTAAGACTATTCGTAATCTTGGCCCCTTGGCTCAACAACTTGAGTCTGAACTCAGACTTAAGACTATTCGTAATCTTGGCCCCTTGGCTCAACAGCTCGAGTCTAATATTACCAGTTGTAGTTAATTTGTAACAGCTCACACCAGATATCACCAGTTTAAGATCATTATTAACAGTTTAAGACTGATATATACATATTCAGTTGAACATAAACAGTTCGAGTCAATGGCTAACAGTTAAAGTCACATACTAACAGTTTTAGTCTTATAGTAACAGTTTCGGTTCAACAGTAACAGTTTAACTCCAATATTAAATGTTTGGATCTGATATTAACAGTTTCAGTCCAAAATCAATAATCAGTAAAAAGTAAAATAAATTAACAGGTGGGGTAATACGTATGTATATGTTGGATTAGGTATAATCCCATTCTTAATGTCATTCTATACATGAAGTGAAATCATTGGCCTGTGTCTGGCTCTATCCAGGCCACAATTTTACCCTCCCACCCCGGTATAATGGTTTCCTCATTGGAAATCTGAAATGTAAGAATTTTATGATATTAACATCTGTGTTTCTAAAACAATTATCAATATTTAAAAAAACAAGTTTCATTGCTAAAGGAACAGAAAACAAAGTGTTATTATAAGCATAAATTTACTAATCTTCTACATTAAAAAAGGGCATCGAGTGAAAGCCATAGCTTGATTGTTGTGGATGTGTTGTGAATGTGTTGTGGATGTGTTGTGTTTGTGTTGTGGATGTGTTGTGGATGTGTTGTGGATGTGTTGTGTTTGTGTTGTGGATGTGTTGTGTTTGTGTTGTGGATGTGTTGTGTTTGTGTTGTGTTTGTGTTGTGGATGTGTTGTGTTTGTGTTGTGTTTGTGTTGTGGATGTGTTGTGGATGTGTTGTGGATGTGTTGTGGATGTGTTGTGTTTGTGTTGTGGATGTGTTGTGGATGTGTTTTGTATGTGTTGTGCATGTGTCATGGATGTGTCATGAATGTGTTGTGGATGTGTTTTGTATGTGTTGTGCATGTGTCATGGATGTGTCGTGAATGTGTCATGGATGTGTTGTGGATGTGTCGTGGATGTGTCGTGGATGTGTTGTGGATGTGTTGTGTATGTGTTGTGGATGTGTCATGGATGTGTTGTGGATGTGTTTTTTTAGTCCAAGGGGCATAACTCGACAATTTTAAAACCTATTCAAGATTTATAGGACATGATTTACATGCACATTTTCACTTTTATCTCTGGCTTACTACCATGATTCATTTTAAGAATTTGAATGGTTTTAACTATTTGCAATACCAAGACAATCACATTACCTGAACGCCTTTTTAAAAAAAACAAAAAAACAAGCTAGTTAAATAAGAATCCAATAAAGGACATTCAGTGATGAAAATATTAAACGTTTGTGAGATTGTCATAACTCTATGCATTCCTTCACCTCTTCTTTCACAGTGCCGAACTCGGGGTCAAGTGCTTTAAAATGGTATCTGTACTGGCCTGGCCGATCAAACGCGCCTTTAAAATCGTGTAGAGTGATCTCCCCTAGCCTGAAAATATTTTCAATATAATGATGTTATGTCTCAAAAATAACTTCACAGCTGAAAACATGACTACTACAAGAGCATACTTAAGATTTGAGCATGCTTCAAATATAATGTGAAATCCACTTTTTTTGTAACTAACCTACATGTTAAACTGTTAATATTGATCTTAAACTGTCTTATGTCTGTCTCCTTGTAATGAATAATATAATCATGGTAAATTTTGCCTAAAAATCCCAAAAGCTCACAATCAAGCCACCAAAGATGTACATTTAACTAGAATCGGTGAATCACATGTCACTTGTCTAATGAAGGTCACCACAACCTTGACCTTGGACTTATTGACCCCAAAACCCAATAGGGCTCATCTAATGACCATGGCTATGTGCATACTACATTTGAAGGCTTTATATCAAGTTATTTAAAAGTAATTGATCAGGAACGAACGTGAAATGATAACGACGCAAACATGATCTGTGTCTCTGTTATGCTTCACATGTGACACAAACCTGTACATTAAACTAGCATTCTGTGATTTCATATGTGTCACCTGTCAAGTTATTGATTGGAAACAATCGTGTGATGACGATGACACAGACGCCAGACAAAGTAATCTCTATGTTTCTGCCATGCTTGGCATGCTACACAATGAGACTGAAGCATGTTACCTCTTGTTAATGGTGAGCATCGATGGCGTAGTAGAGCTGTCTTTGAAATAGAGCACCTTTGTACAGTTGGTTAGTGGGGGACTATCAAGTTTGTTGGGGTTGAAACCTGCAAGGGGATCAAAAGTGGTACAGGGATTAGATATAAATCATAAGTCTACAAAACTGTTCATCCAGGCTTTTGACTTAAAACCAAGATGAAATGATTTAATGTTTCATGTATGAATGAATACACCAATTTAATATTTTGTTCTACTAATCTAGGCAGAATTAAAATTGAGCAAGCATCTTGGTATTGAAACACATTTTTTTTCCATTTTGTTCAAAGAAAACAGCAGATGAAGGCAAACCAATATTTCTTATATAAGTTTATTTATAACTGTAATTTAAACATATACCCTAAAGACATTACTATTTAACATCAGGCTATGACAGAAGAAATACAGATGAGCTAACTAGGCCTTGTATGATCACAAAATGCAGAATAAACAAGAGCTGTCACAGAGACGGTGCACTGGATTATTCCCCCACTTTAAGTATAAGGATTGATTAAGTTTTGGTGAAATATGCATGGATCACTGTAAAATTAGATTAAGTGCAAAACCTCAACTAGAATTTCTAAGTCAAGTAGTAAAAGGCCAAACCTTACATTATATGCAAGATAGAGTTATCCAACTTGAGTATTTAAGTATGTTTGATTGTTGAGTATTGTATGAAGTCTCAATGCAAGACATCAAGAAGTCGCTGTGATATTAACCTATATGTGCTTACATGCAAAAGCGTAACCAGAATTTCAAGTCGAATAATAAGGCCCATGATTTGCATTATATTAAAAAAACATTATCTAACTCCATTAATTAAATAGGTTGGATAGTTGGGAAAATATATCAAAAGTTTCAATGCAATTCATGGTGTATTTCCTGGGCTTGAAGGTGCTACTCTAACCAAAGTGTGACGCAGCCATCAGCTGACAACACTGACGTAGCCGCAGCCAGGTTGTGTAGAATAGCTCTCCTTATTCTTTAAATAGACAAGCTAATTAAAAATGAAACTGGAATTTTGTATGTTGATCATAAGTCAGTGAATTCTTTTGGAATTATTTTTACCTCCTATTCCAGGCAAATTGGGAAAAAAAGTTGACATAGGGAAAAATACAATATAATGCAAGTATACATGTTTTTATGAATTTTTTTAAGAAGGCAGTGAATTGCACCAATTCACTTAAGTGTCATATTATTGTTACCACTTAAGTGAATAGAAGTTCAGCCAGAATTCAGATTAAACAAAATTCAGGAAATGAAAACAATCAAGTTGTTGCCATCTGTGATGTTTCTACAGATTTAACATTTCTGATTTGACTACTAAGATCTTCAATGATACGAACCCTGACGGTTGTTTAGCAAACGTCAAGATGGGATTTTATCCTCCCTTCTATCAAAAACCTACAACATTTAGACTGGATGACGACCAATTTCACAGCCTAGCTATACAGGTATAGGTGTGTGTGTGTCTATGTGTAGGGGGTGTTAGGAGGGTGTAATGTTTCTATACAAACCCAGTGACACACGGGTGGGGCACTCACTTGTTTGTCTACTACCTGGGATGGCAGTGATCGGGGAGCGGCGTATACCCGTGCCGTCAAAATTCAGCTTCCGAGACACATGCTGGTCATACCCGCCCTGCAAAAATATTATTGAAAATATGATATCTATTTCACAAGATTTTTTTTATTAGCATACATGCCATATTTTCTGGAGACCATTCAGGGGGATTTGTTCAAGTCTGAAAATTTAGGGGGATTTTGGTAGTATTCAGGGGGATTTTTTAGCAGATCTAATTCTTTAAAATTTCAAAGTATTTTAAGACGCAAGTACGAAAAAAACAATTTGCCATAATTTTGAAAGGCTCCCGAGGGGATTATGTCCAGAATTTAAGGGATTTGGGTCACATACCAGGGGATTTTCATCATCACCATGTACCATTACGGGCATGACACACGTGCCAATTCACATTGTTTACCGCTTTTTCCAGCACTTCATCTATATTTTATGAGACACAGCCATATTGCATAATAAAAGCACTGACTTGCAAAATAGAATACTTCACAGAAAAATATGTTTCAGAGACAATTTAATGGGCTTACCTTCCTCTAAAATTGGATACAAAATCTGCTGCCTATGATCATAAATCATGACTTTCAGACTAATAGAGAGAATGGAATGAATTATCAATATTTTTCATTTCAATTCCCAAATAGTCAGATTTGTTTGCTTCTGATAAAAAGCAAATGCATAATTTATTGTTTAAGTTCATAAACATATCTTCTTTTGGCATTCATCAAAAAATAAAAACATCACCACCATAATAAATAAATAAAAGTCATTTCATCCTAATTGTCTACTTTCAGTTTCTCTTCTGGAAGTTCTGTTATTTTCCGATATTTGCGATGAAGGTCAATGTCATGTATTTAAACATATTAGTGAGGCATAACAAAGAACAGCATTGTCTATTAGTTATTTTAATCCTTTTATTTACTAATTTACTGTCACCTTTAAATTATTAATCCTTTTGATGACAATGACACATGTTTTGAAGAACACTTTAATTTGTTACATCCTCTCTGATTGGATAAAAATTTTAACCAATAAAAATCGACCTTTTATCTGACCAGTCTAATTGACATTTCTTACGCAAATTCTGTCAGTTTCAATCAAAACAATGCATGAAATGTGATCGCTGATTTATTAAGTGTCACCCAATAGGTGTTGTTAAAACACACCATCAGTTGATAATCCATTTAAGCTTCAGGACAGGAAGGGCATTATAACTGTAAACAGGCATATATAATTAAACCCTGTGATAAATTTGCGTAATTTTAAACACACTTTTTTTAATTCTGGGGGATTTTCATCCCCCTCCGGGAGACCGGGGGATGGGTCAAAATTCCGGGGGATTTTTTCCCCCTCCGGGGGATATGGCATGTATGTATTAAATATACATGGATGCTTGAATTTAGATACTACACTCATGATACATAACTTTTGCTGATAAATATTGCATACTTTAATAAAAAAATGAAAAGATAATCTCCTATGTACAAAATTATACCTTTAAAAATCATTTTAAGATATTTAAGAAAATTCACATACTTTGTTGTTTTTACTAAGCAAATTTCAAAGACTGAGAGCACATTCTCACCAAATGCCCGGAGCTACTGCTGCTTGAGTTATGTGAGGAGGGCAGTCTCTCAAGGAGCGTAGATATCCCCTGTTCGATAGTGTCCAGAGTGTGCTGGGGGGGTCAGCGGGGGAAAAACATTGACGCAGGCTGCCGAGGGACTCGCGTAACACTCCTAGCTCGTCCGCTCCAGTCTGGAGGTAGATAACAATGATGCAAGGTTTCAAATAGGAATAAAAAGTTTCAATCCAATATACTTCCAGAAATATTAACTTGAAGGTATAATTTAAATGTAGCTGCTGTATAAGACGTTGTAAATACAATAGCCAACAAGTGATTGTTTGGCTAAATGAATCGAACAATGACATTTTTTAAGCCAGAGCTCCACATCAGAGGCAAAATTGAGTAAACCCATGGAAATAATGGAAAACGCACTTAATTTGGAACCAACATGAATCAAAACACATTGGAATAAGTGAAAAGGTCATTCTAATCAATGGCATGCTTATTATCAAGTAAGGAGTTAATCGATTATATTTAAAAGAGTGGAGCATAGCCAATATAAAGCAACATTTAATTTCCTTTGCAGTGTGTCAAACATATACTCTTTTGACATCATTCCTGCTCCAAAACTGTGTCAAACATGTACACATTTGACAACATTCCTGCTTGAACACTGTGTCAAACATGTACACATTTGACAACATTCCTGCTTGAACACTGTGTCAAACATGTACACATTTGACAACATTCCTGCCATAACACTGTGTCAAACATGTACACATTTGACAACATTCCTGCTTTAACACTGTATCAAACATTTATACATTTGACAACATTGTCACCTATTTTTTGCCTGCATCTATGGGTGCGTCCTATACACAGACATTCATGGCTTGTGCAATATCACAGAAAACAATGCAGAAAACATATGGATATCAGAGATCTGATAAAAGCAAATAGAAATATAAGCAAAATCAAAGTCTAAAAGACAACATCTTACAGGTTGGGGCCGTAAGTGCTCGTTCTTATCATGTTTCGTGTGAAGGATTTTCCCAGCCAGTCGAGCCATCTGTTGGTCTTGAGAGGCGACTCTCGCCCGTAATGAAGCCTGGAGGGGGCATGCAGATTTACAGGTAATAAAACAGCTTAGTTATGAAGAAGTAACACTAAAGCAGTGACCTTTCTTTTTGTTGGAATTATTAAATTTACTTGCATGTTTTCCCAAGCATAGAATCTTACCATTTTTACAAATTTATGTCTTCTGTAAGAACATTGATTTTCTAAAATAAAAAGCAATATTTGCACAAAACAAAGCAATCACACAATAACTGTTTTGTTAATCTAAACTGTGAAATTACGTTTTCCTCTAATTTTCCCAATTTTAAATTAATTTCCCACTTTAAAAGTCAAGGTACATGCGTTTAAAAAAAATGTTCCAAGAAAATCACTGCTTAGTTTTACAAAACAAATAAAATACAAAGAAATTTGAAGCAGTCCCATGCTTAAGGTAGGCAGCCAACACAAGAACGTGAATATTTAAATCTACAGAATTAAGAGAATAATGCAAAAATGTTGTTAACAACTAAATGGTAGATATACTGGTAAAGCAACTGTTCATTGTTCAGAAGTAGCAAAATGAACAAAACTGGTTAAGTCTTTAGTTATGTCGTTTTGACGGGGTCAAAGTTAACCAAAATGTTTATTGATTGGTCAATATTTATCCAATAATAACTATTATCAATCAAATAACACAAATGTGCAAACTTTCCTAAAGTTAACATGGGGACAACTTGTAATTGTATTTATAACATTAGCTGCTGAAGCACATAGAATCGAACACTATTTTTCCTCATTCAAACAGAGTCTTAAATACAAATTCACAGAAAATAGAAATTAATAAACGAAGAGCACATAAATCATTCACAAAGCAAGCAAACTGAAAATACATACACCAGTCTCATCTACAACACGGAAACGATCGCCAAGCTCCTTAACCTGTAGCTTTAGGGACTTTGTCACGCTTTCTTTATCTGCTATCTGCATTTGAATCTCGTGTTGGAGGTGGTCTATTCGCTGGTCTCGACGGGTTATGTCTTTCTGATAAACAAACACAGCAACACTGGTTTATAAACACTTTCTATTTAACACCCTTCATGGGTTTATTGAAAACTTGAGCTCTTACTAAATGTGAATACCCCCAAACGCTGGCCTGATAGGAAATGGCAGTGAAATATTTATAAATCCGACATACCAATGACTATGCTGTAGATAAAGTTATGGTTCTTGTACACTGCATTCTCTCTTATTGAGCTTTACCATTGTATAAAGTTTTATTCAATTTCATCCAGTTGTTTTCAAGCCGTCCTTCAGACAGAGAGTAACAAAGGGCAAGAACTATAATTATCTGAAAAAAGAGTTATGGTTCTTGTACAAAGCACTGCTTCTCATTGTGCTTTACCATTGTGTGAAGTTGAATGAAATTCCATCAAGTAGTTTTTAAATTATGCTCCTGACATGGAAAATTGTGATGGACTGACTACAAGGTGACTTCAATATATTCCCTTAAAACCCTGTTGGCCTGGGGTATAAAAATGGTGGATTTTATCCAGAAGAACCATTTGAAACAGTGAAATTATTGAAATGCATGTTGACTGTATCTCTTATTTTAGCTCCTTTCACTACACATTTCACTAGTGGAAAAGTTTTGGGATATCAATTTGGTGCTTATTTAATAAAATATATTGCTATCTTACACTGAATAAAAACACACAATTATCCTGAATATAAGAAAAACGGCTGTACATATTGCTCCAGGCTGCAAAACGTTTTTCATGTTGGGCTAATACAAGAGTTTATCATAATAATTGTCACTTTAACTTGTCATTTAATCAGTATTTCCTTTATTCTCTTTTTAATTTGCCGTTTTGAGCATTAGAATTAGACATTTATATAGAAATCATCGGATTCCCAAAGGCAATTTCAATTTTTTCAGTAGCCAAATACCTTTAATATATACAACATACATGAGCATGAAGTTATTCTTATAAACTTACTCTTAAATCTGATATCATCTTGTCTTTATCTTGTATCTGTTTGGAAATGTTAATCTGTAATGAGCATGAAGTTATTCTTATAAACTTACTCTTAAATCTGATATCATCTTGTCTTTATCTTGTATCTGTTTGGAAATGTTAATCTGTAATGAAAGGAAATAGAATCATGTCACACAGTACACAATACAGTAATTATTGAACTAACGTTCTACATCAAAATCTATTCCCTATCTTATCAAGGAGTATGTTCCTCCAATCTTTATAACTAGTTTTGCAAGTGCTTTCCCAACTTTAATTCCCCATACCCCCACTCAAACCAAACAAGATACCACACTGCACATTAATTCCCCATACCCCCTCTCAAACCAAACAAGATACCCCACAGCACATTAATTCCCCATACCTCCTCTCAAACCAAACAAGATACCACACAGCACATCTACACACATTAATTCCCCATACCCCCTCTCAAACCAACAAGATACCACACAGCACATTAATTCCCCATACCCCTCTCAAAACAAACAAGATACCACACAGCACATTAATTCCCCAAACCCCCTCTCAAACCAAACAAGATACCCCACAGCACATTAATTCCCCATACCCCACATAAACCAAACAAGATACCACACAGCACATTAATTCCCCATACCCCCTCTCAAACCAAACAAGATACCCCACAGCACATTAATTCCCCATACCCCCTCTCAAACCAAACAAGATACCCCACAGCACATTAATTCCCCATACCCCCTCTCAAACCAAACAAGATACCCCACAGCACATTAATTCCCCATACCCCCTCTCAAACCAAACAGGATACCCCACAGCACATTAATTCCCCATACCCCCTCTCAAACCAAACAAGATACCCCACAGCACATTAATTCCCCATACCCCCTCTCAAACCAAACATGATACCCCACAGCACATTAACACACATTAATTCCCCATACCCCCTCTTAAAACAAACAAGATACCACACAGCACATTAATTTCCCATACCTGTTCGGAGTCAAAGTTTTGTTTCTGGAAGTCTCTGCGTAGTAACTCAGACTTGAGCTGGGAAATGGTTGTCTCCTGGTCTGTGATTCTCTGTTGGAGGCCAGACTGAAACACAAATACGTATCCTAGTGTAAATACATTAATGTTTCCAGATTTTCATTTTTTGTACTTTATTTACTGAAAACAACACATAACAGATGATAACAGACCCCAATCCCTAAAATTAAGTTTGAGTTTGCAGGATTCAGAACCAAAAAGTATTAAATGTCTTAGACGCCTGTTGAAAATGTTTTCATTGTCATATTTTCATTTTTTCTTCAAGCCCATAAGCCCTCCAGTGGTAAAAAACTTTCTGGGCTTGCTCAGATTTCAAATACAATATAGCAGAAATTGCTTAACAATTTGGCCCACCATTTTCATCAACTTCTGTTAATCTCCATCAACAGACTTAATACATAATTATACAATCAATATAAAAAATACATTAATGCTTATTTTATAATGATAATAAACTTTTTCTTAAAGTTTTATGATGAGTGTATATTTAAATTATGATTATAACACGAAATTTAAATTTTATTCATTGTAAAATTGTCTTTATTTTGATGAATAAATGAAAAAGGCTATGAGGAACAAAATAAGAGCGTGACGCGGCACAAAAACCAACACTTCTCTTGTTTGTTTCACTAAAAATAGGGTTACAAGAGTGGTCGAAATTAGAACAAGCCCACAAGCCCTGCACTGGTTAAAATGCTATCCTGGCTTGTTCAAATTCTGGATTTTACAAAGCAGGGATTGTAAATAACGTTGATGCCAAACACTTATGCTGGAATTTGGGCTTGTTCAACCAAAGTCTAATTTGATGACTGTTATACAACAGAGCAATTGTCTTAGCCAGAATCATGGGTCTTGCTATTGTTCTGCATATTGTCTCTGGTTACATGTATACCAAGTTTTACTTATTACTTACTATTTTGTTGAATGGTGTCTGAAAACTATCCAAGTAAATCTTTTTACACAATAACACCAACATCCACACCAAGCCTATCACAATGCCTTCTTCAAAGAAGACAAGCTGATAATAAAGCATTATTACAAAAAAAAATGAAATTGCCATTTTATTTATTTTTTCTAAAACACCCTACCTTAACACCCTGGACCTTCATGAGTTCGAGCTTGTTTTTGGAAAGGTCTTCCCTCAGCTCCTGGCAAACGTCCTTTGACTGTTGTAACTGACTTTGAAGTATCACCTAAAGGAAGGATAAACAAAATAATGTATAATGACTTTTTACTTATAGTGATCAAGTGATAACAATTTTTTGATACATGAATCGCTTTTTGAATATGCCTCTGGGATTTCAGTCTTAGATACATGTGTTAATGTGCTTGAAAAAAGGATTTTTGGGCCAAGGGAATGCTCTGACATAAATCCTTGGAATGATTTAGTGGAATTTAGTAGAGATTTTAAAAAGTTGTACAGAGTTGTTCATGGCTATTCCATTTAAACATATAACCCCCGAGGGGAAGGCACTTATAAATTATGCGCCCCCCTACAGAAGCAAATTTATCCAAACTATCAAAAAAAGACCACCACCCATACACTTTTCAAATAATTACCATCCCCCCAGGAGTTATATGTTTTACTGCAATAGCCCTCATAATCCTCCTAGAGATTACTTTTCAAGAAACTGCTCTAAGATTTCAGGGCCCCCTGGGTTTTTAGTCTTAATGTAAAGAATACAGTCTCTACGTGTTTATCAAAGTTAAAACAATCCACCAAGTCCCATTTTCCCATACTCACAATTTGTTCTTCCGGCGTTGTTCCCTCAACGTATTCCCGCGACCTGCTCTCAGCTCCATCTGGGGGCTGCCCACTCAACAACTGTAAACAATTAGACAAGTTTTAAATAACATTTCCTTACAATCCAAGTAATATGAGCTAAGGCCAACAAAAAGAATCATTCTCTTCAAATAAATACATTTTTACAGACTCCTAAATCCATTATTTAGTTTGCCAATGGTTTATCTTAACAAACACCAGCAGCACTATTTCAATCCATCCTGAACATTTCGTTATCGTTTCTGTATCATTTTCCCACAGTTTAACTTGCTTAAGGTAAAATTGCACATTCCTCATTGACATGTGTATTCATGGCTAATAAATCCATTGAACACACTGGGCACATTTATTGTAGAAACCTCATACTCATTAATAAATATTTAAATGAAATCCGGACTTTTGATTGGACGCCTGAGAAAGGACGTTTGATTGGACGCCTGATAAACACCTCAGGCAAAATGAAAATAGCCATGCATTACAGAAGTTGGCTAGCCTATATTCCCACAGTATATTCTGTTAAGTAATTTGAATAACATAGCGTGGATTCCTACTTGTCATTTTATGCACATGCTATCATCACAGCAATATTCCAAGTTTTAGAAATACACCAGAGTAACAGCTCAAGACAATCTCTTTGCTCTATTAATGACAAGCAAGCTTCAGATAATAGAAAAGAGGACTAGAAAAGTGATTATATAGGAATAGGGGCACTTTGCGGATATACTATAATAGTTCCTACTAGATCCTGAAGTTGTGAGAGATCTTTCTTGATAGTCGCCATTGCATCGGCCAGTTTCAGGTACTCTGAGAGCAGGTCGTCATATTGGGCCTTCTGGACGGTGGGGCCTCGTGCCGGGGTGAACACACTGTCCTCAAGCTCCGTACCGCTGTCTTTACCTTAGAGAAGTGAAATTACATTGTAAATTTTTTACACTTTAACAAAGAAGCATGCAATTGTTGTATTCTTTCACTGTTGTGGGCAAAAGATTAGCTCCTCAGTGTTAACCCATTTGTATGACCAGATAGCATGGCTTGACAAATGAAAATTGGTTTGTGTTAAATCTCACATCTAAACAAAATTGCATATTATATTGGCACTCGGTATAAAATTCTAATTTCCAATGTTATAAAAAATACAGCCTACTTTTGAAAAAATAATTAATTAACGCAAACTTTACGCAACAGTACATGTGGTAGTATCTTACATGAGATGTAGTCGGCAGATCGACTCTTGGATACAGATGACATGACAGAGAGGGTGGTGAGGGGTGTGTCTGCTCCAACAGACGACGTGGACGATGCCATCAAAGTTGGTGGGCTGTGCACGTGGCTCGTCGGAGAGCTGCCCGCACTGGCCCCGTCAACATCGCCACGTTCCCGCCCTGGCACATAGCGAGGGTGGTCTGCATGGAAACTTGTGTCCGAATCACTGTACTGGTCTGAACTGCTCTCATTGTTGTAATGACGTCTGAAATATTTATTCCATAAACCATTAGAAAAAAACAGAAATGTCAAAATGGCATAATAAACACTTTACCTTAGTGGCCACTTGTAAAGTAGCGCATATATAACAAAACAAACTATTTCTTTTTACATCTTCTTATAACAAAATTCATTTAAAAATCCCGAAATATAGCTTTAGCAAACTAAAAATGAACAAGAGCTGTAATTTTCAATGATGGATGCCCTTAAAGTGCCAGATTCAATGGAAATTGCTTACATTCAGGAATAGCAATTTTAAACTATAAGTATATATGCAGGACGCCATGATTGTTGACTTCAAGTGTCAGGAGTGATAAACTAAAAGGAAGGGACTTTGACACATCAAGAGATAAGGACCTACACCCAACATGATGCCTGTATGTGCCAGACATCTGCGTCAGGTTATTTCAAAATGGCACTGAGCATGACAAAACTATAACATGGACATGAAAAACGGCGGTACAGACAGATGGAGCCATATGAATGTGCCCACCCCTGAGCAACTCCTTTCTTTATGCATATACAGGTATAACACCTCCAATCTTGCCTCTTATCTATAGTTTAAGGTCAACAACATATTCCATATTCCATATTAAATTTAATACAGGATTTGGGTAAAAATATATGTTAAACTTTTTCGTATATTAGTGTTTTAAGATGGAAATTGTGTCAAAATAAGGGAAAATAAATGCGGATAGATCACAAAGGCAAGGGAAAAAACAACTGCAGTTAGTACAGGTTGTCTCCCTTAACTTTAATTATTATCTCTTCAACAAAGGCAAGGAATACAGGTTGCCTCCCTTAGACTATATTTTTTTCTCTTGGCAACAATAGCAATTTTGATCATTTCAAAGGCCATAATTTAGTAATACATGGGCAGATATGTTAGGTTTAAAAAAGTACACAAGCTCTCATAGTTATCTAACTACTGTAAAAGTTTGATTAAGATACTATAAAAACTGAAGACTTTATTGCCTTCACAAGCAATTGCTGCAAATGCACAAACTGACGCACAAGTGGTGAAGAGAAAAATTACTATATCTCAATCTTGTATATTTTCAACAGCACTGGAAATGTTTCTTTGATATAAGTATCGAGATTGGGATTTAATGAATACATTTATTGAAATTATTTTCAACCATTTATCTAATGCAACAAACCATGAAGGAATGAAAGGTTGTTTCTAACCCTTAGCCATAATGTGATGCATCCTAATTTTCTTAGCTGCCATAAAATGCAGGATACGTTCCACATTCTCTTTCATCTCTGCGTAGGTGGATGGCACATCATGGACTCCTGCTATGTCCTCTCCCGCTAGAAATAGTAGCACAAACAATAAAAGACATTGTTGCAAGCTTTCAGATATAGTTAATGATTGCCAGCTTTTAAAAAACCAAGAACTTAACCCTTGTCATATTGACTTTGGTAGCAAAATGAGTTCAGTTAAGGCAGTCACGTTTTCAAAAATAAAAGGTTATTGGAATTAAAAAATTAAAAATAGTTAATACTTTGTGCAAAATTAAATTAGAGATATTTTTCAAAAGTAATTACAATAGCAAAATTGTTTGGCCATGAGATACAACATGACACAAAAAATGTCACTTTTTACCTATTACCACATATCATATGTCAATTCATTACTTATATGATACTGTCATAAAAACATTAATTTTTTGTTTTAAACTTAGGCCACTCCTTTTTTATTTTTTGGTTTACAAGATTTTTTGGAAAAAATGTCCACTGGGTGGTCGAAGAAAAAAAAAAAAAAAAAAAAGGAAAAAATTCACAAAACATACTCTTAAAGGGTGAAAATCAGAAAACAACATAAAAACAGTGAAAAATTATTTTATATCAATTTACTTGTCATTTTAAATTCTTAAACTGCTATTAATGCATGCTTTAATACACTCAAAGTTTCAAAGTTCTTATTAAACACACAGTTTAAATCTTACATATTGTGCATATAAAACATCAATGATATTGACTATAAAACATGTTTACAAGTATAAACTACACTTTTAATCAAAGATACATTGAATATCACTCAGCAAGACATTTGTTTAGCTTTAAGGGTATGCTAAAGCAAAAGTGAATGCAGAACACTTAAAAACTTACCAATATTAAATTGAAACAAGAGCTGTCACAGTATGTGACGAATGCCCCCGAATGTGACATTGACCTACGAACAAGGTTTGTAAAGCTTCATGACTTGTATCATATTTGACCAATGCTTTTAAGACATAGTTTTAAGTGACATTAATATTCAAAATTAATACATTCACATGTATAACAAACATACATTTTGAGTGATAAACCTTTAACTACTTACTAAATAATGCATTTTCAGAAAATATTAATTATTGATAACAGGATTGTAGCTGTGTACTTAATAGCTGAAAACGCAAAATGATTGGTGAGTGCTAAAAGATTTAGTGTGATCAACTATTGTCTCATTAGGTAGAAATACTGTGTTTTCTGCACCTTTCTTTAAATTAAACTCGGTATCCTTCATATAAAGAATCATAGTTTTTGACATTTAGTCATCCTGTTTGGTATATTAAAACAATTGTATCAATTGTGGTAAATCTTTCATAAGGTTGCATCTTTAAATGATGTCTTCGTAACAATGTCAAGGGCAAAATTACATCCAGTCTTACCGGTTTGACCCCAGCTCGTAAAAATGTCAAGGGCAAAATTACATCCAGTCTTACCGGTTTGACCCCAGCTCGTAACAATGACAAGGGCAAAATTACATCCAGTCTTACCGGTTTGACCCCAGCTCGTAACAATGTCAAGGGCAAAATTACATCCAGTCTTACCGGTTTGAACCCAGCTCGTAACAATGTCAAGGGCAAAATTACATCCTGTCTTACCGGTTTGACCCCAGCTCGTAACAATGTCAAGGGCAAAATTACATCCTGTCTTACCGGTTTGACCCCAGCTCGTAACAATGTCAAGGGCAAAATTACATCCAGTCTTACCGGTTTGACCCCAGCTCGTAACAATGACAAGGGCAAAATTACATCCAGTCTTACCGGTTTGACCCCAGCTCGTAACAATGTCAAGGGCAAAATTACATCCAGTCTTACCGGTTTGACCCCAGCTCGTAACAATGTCAAGGGCAAAATTACATCCAGTCTTACCGGTTTGACCCCAGCTCGTAACAATGTCAAGGGCAAAATTACATCCAGTCTTACCGGTTTGACCCCAGCTCGTAACAATGTCAAGGGCAAAATTACATCCGGTCTTACCGGTTTGACCCCAGCTCGTAACAATGTCAAGGGCAAAATTACATCCAGTCTTACCGGTTTGAACCCAGCTCGTAACAATGTCAAGGGCAAAATTACATCCTGTCTTACCGGTTTGACCCCAGCTCGTAACAATGTCAAGGGCAAAATTACATCCAGTCTTACCGGTTTGACCCCAGCTCGTAACAATGTCAAGGGCAAAATTACATCCTGTCTTACCGGTTTGACCCCAGCTCGTAACAATGTCAAGGGCAAAATTACATCCGGTCTTACCGGTTTGACCCCAGCTCGTAACAATGTCAAGGGCAAAATTACATCCGGTCTTACCGGTTTGACCCCAGCTCGTAACAATGTCAAGGGCAAAATTACATCCTGTCTTACCGGTTTGACCCCAGCTCGTAACAATGTCAAGGGCAAAATTACATCCAGTCTTACCGGTTTGACCCCAGCTCGTAACAATGTCAAGGGCAAAATTACATCCTGTCTTACCGGTTTGACCCCAGCTCGTAACAATGTCAAGGGCAAAATTACATCCTGTCTTACCGGTTTGACCCCAGCTCGTAACAATGTCAAGGGCAAAATTACATCCTGTCTTACCGGTTTGACCCCAGCTCGTAACAATGTCAAGGGCAAAATTACATCCTGTCTTACCGGTTTGACCCCAGCTCGTAACAATGTCAAGGGCAAAATTACATCCAGTCTTACCGGTTTGACCCAGCTCGTAACAATGTCAAGGGCAAAATTACATCCTGTCTTACCGGTTTGACCCCAGCTCGTAACAATGTCAAGGGCAAAATTACATCCAGTCTTACCGGTTTGACCCCAGCTCGTAACAATGTCAAGGGCAAAATTACATCCTGTCTTATCGGTTTGACCCCAGCTCGTAACAATGTCAAGGGCAAAATTACATCCTGTCTTACCGGTTTGACCCCAGCTTTGCAGGCGTCACAGAACCATGGCTCTGTGCTTGCAGACGACTCAGAACTAGCTGCTGATTGGTTGTCACTGATACCATAGCAACCCTCGTGCACGGCAACTCCACAGTTGTCACACTCAACTATCTCATCATCTGACTCACTGGGAAGAAAAAACACAATGTTTCATTCAATGCATCATGTAAGCCATTCTTCAGGCTGCCCACACAGATTATCATCAATTCTTGGCCCCTAGGAGCTGGCCAGAAAATAATATGAAGTATGTGTGTTCAATATGTTAATATGCCATAAAACTTCTGATAAAGTCACTGTGAATGGGTTAAGGGGTGAGATTGGTCAAGTGGTGTAAGTGTCTGCCTTTCACCCTAAAGGTTGTAGGTCGGATCCCCACCCGGGTGAGAGTGGTCAGGTGGTGTAGGTGTCGGCCTTTCACTCTAAAGGTTGTAGGTTTGATCCCCACCAGGGTGAGAGTGGTCTAGTGGTGTAGGTGTTGCCTTTCACCCTAAAGGTTGTA
Source organism: Mya arenaria (assembly GCF_026914265.1). NCBI lineage: Eukaryota > Metazoa > Mollusca > Bivalvia > Myida > Myidae > Mya > Mya arenaria. The sequence continues at coordinate 8,419,685 of NC_069126.1, forward strand.
GGTTTGATCCCCACCAGGATGAGACTGGTCTAGTGGTGTAGGTGTTGCCTTTCACCCTAAAGGTTGTAGGTTCGATCTCCACCCGGTTAAGAGTGGTCTAGAGGCATATGTGTCGGCCTTTCACCCTAAAGGTTAAAGGTTTAATGCCACCAGGGTGAGAGTGGTCAGGTGGTGAAGGTGTCTTGCCTTTCACCAAAGAGTTTGTGGGAATGGTCCCCGCCAGGGATACTTTATCATGACCTCTAAAACAGGACACAGTACTGAGTTCAGCCCAAGAAACAGACTTGAGCACGATTTTAAGCCATCAGCAGTCAAGCTAAATAAATTATAAATAAACTAATGAATTATGGGACTTGTTTGGTGCTTATAAACAGTTGTGATACCCAGTCTAATCATTAGACTGGGTATCACAACTGTCTAATGCCTCTAAACTCTCACTCAAAATCAAATACAACGAAACGTTAGGTGGTTAAAAACAGAATAAATTTCTATACAACAAGGCATTATACGGCATTATACCACATGCCTCAAACACTGACAATATGACTTCAATGAGGATCATTTCACTTGTCCCTGCGTCACACTGAATTCAATGCTCAAAATAATTAAACCAATGAAAGATAATAACAACCCTTTAAAGCCCTGGATAAATATTCACATGAACTTCTATTACAATACAGATTGTTTTGTTAAACAAGCTTTTTTATTACCCTTTATAAACCTGCCCACAAAGTTTATGGCCCCTTGGACTAGCCTTTTGAAATCTAATTTAAAAGGGGGGGTCCATACAATAGGGTTTTTAGTACTGCATTTTGATCAAGGAGGTTGTATTCGACTTGAGTCGTGTGTGGATTTATGATAGGCATTATAAAATAATAAAAAATCTGTGGAATATACCTGATATCACCTAGACACACACAGCACACAATGACTTTAACCGGCCTCGAACTGGATGAATCCTCTGGGCTTGGCTCCTCTAAGTCCTGGAAATATCATACACAATAATGAGGACATAAATGATCCCATTTCTAGGAAATAAGAACAATCAGAGCTACATGAAGCTACTAAGAGCTACTTAGAAAACTAAGAGATACTTTATAAGCACTTTGAAATGTAACAATGTAAGGAAATAAATATTAATGGCAATATTTAAAATTCAGAAACGAAGATTATTCTCAAGTTGTTCCTGTTGTATTTGCGCATTTATAGAAAAACCATTCCCGAGAATCTTTGTTGAAATGTGGTCATATCGGATTGTTCATGGAAAATGGGCCTTGATAAAAGCATTATCATATTCAGTATTTCCCCCAGGGCATTATCGAGTGTAGGTACCATCGACTCTTCACAGGCAGAGTCGGACTCCAGAAATGCCATAAAAGTTATGCAATAAACCGGCAAACCAATCTTCATTCTCCCTAAGGCTGTAAAGTTTGTGCTCCATTCAACATTTGGGTGTTAACAGATTAATTAGCAGTGCTTCATTCAGTTGGTGTGTTAACCGATTAATTAGCAGCACTCCATTCAGTTGGGGTGTTAACCGATTAATTAGTGGTGCTCCATTCAGTTGGGGTGTCAACCGATTAATTAGCAGTGCTCCATTCAGTTGGGGTTTTAACCGATCAACTAGCGGTGCTCCATTCAGTTGGGGTGTAAACCGATTAATTAGCGGTGCTTCATTCAGTTGGGGTGTTAACCGATTAATTAGCAGCACTCCATTCAGTTGGGGTGTTAAAGGATTAATTAGCGGTGCTACATTCAGTTGGGGTGTTAACCGATTAATTAGCAGTGCTCCATTCAGTTGGGGTGTTAACCGATCAATTAGCGGTGCTCCATTCAGTTGGGGTGTAAACCGATTAATTAGCGGTGCTCCATTCAGTTGGGGTGTTAACCGATTAATTAGCAGCACTCCATTCAGTTGGGGTGTTAAAGGATTAATTAGCGGTGCTACATTTAGTTGGGGTGTTAACTGATTAAATAGCATTGCTCCATTCAGTTGGGTTTTTTATCGATAAATTAGTGCAAAACTGTACCATTTTTTATATTCTAACTGGGAAAACAATATATTTAAATTGTTCTATTAATTTAAATTAAATAATGTACATTTAATGAGGTTTCTGACTGATCTTTTTATTAAGTTGTTTTTTCACCTTTTAATATATGAAATTACAAAAATCGTGTAAAAAAAAACCCACACAACAAAATAAGCAACTGTCGATGCTCCCAAATACTGGCCATTTGTTTTCAAAATGTTGAAATAAAAAGCTGTAGATTAAGGTGCTTTATATTCTTATTTCTCAAAAAAAGTAAAAGATATGTACAGAAGCATGTGGGCACAAGGCGATGTTGAAAAATATCAAATGAAATTGTACCACCTGTGAATGAAATACTACAAAAAAAGGGGGAGGGGACACCCCTCACTAACCCACCCTGTCCAGCCCGCCCTCCGTTTAATAAATCCTGTGGGAAACGCTTATCATATTGATATAAAAAAAAAATGAATTATTTTGATTTGCTGTAGGAATGCATCAGGGATTGAATTTAATGGTCGCTAACTTGCGAATACGAGTAAGAATAAAAAATGTGAGTAAAAAATCCTGGCACTCAAATATTTTTGTGACCACATATAAAATCGAAGACTTCACTCAAAACTGTTCTTTGCGTTTTATAAACTCCTTTGAGGTAGTTTAAAATAGATAATCACATGACTGCATATGGATGCTTGTGGCTGTTTACAAATCTAATTATTGGATATTAAAGTAAGCACCTTGAAGACAATTGTTTTTGTTTTGGTTTGTGATTCGCAGCTGCGAAAAATGGAGAAGAAAATAACCAGATTCTTCACGCAAAAAGGCCTGCAGATGGTGAAAAGGCTGATGGCAATACGGGGATTGACCCAAAGGCCCCCAAGATTTGACTTCTATCGTGGGTACTTTGCAAACAAAAAAGTCTCTGTCTGATCAGGGTTCCCACATTTTTCTGCAAGTAAAATTCTAGACTTTTTCCAGACTTTTTCAAGTTTTTTTTTGCAAATTCCAGACTTTCTCTCAACCTTTTTTTACAGTTATTACAACGTAACATTTCAGTGAAATATTGTTAACATTTTAACATGCTAAAAATAAATTTATTTGCCATTTTTAACATTTAATAAACAACTTGTTAAATAACATCAAATGTCATTTTCAAAGGGTTTTATTCTCAAAAACAAAACCTTTCACTTTCTGAACTTCTTAGACATTTATTGAACAACATGATTAACCTTTAGCATGCTGAATACTATTGGCCTCTGTGAACAGTGTAAACATGGATCAGCTGGCATGATCAGGGTCTAGGCTATTTGTATTTGCTACTTGGAAACTTAAAGGCTTACCTACTATCTGTGCATAGAACAGTGTGGACCCTGATCAGCCAGCATGGTTTGGTGCCGGCTGATCTCTGTATACAATACCAATTTCCATAATTAGTAGATAAATGCATGCCTAAGGTAAATATAATCAAATATCACATTAAAAAAGTTTTACTCTCTGAACAAAAACTTACTTTCTGGACATTTTTTAAAGCTGCACTCTCATAGATATACTATTTTAACAACTTATTTTATTTTTTGTCTTAGATAGAGAAACTTTTGACGTAAATATCTGCACACCAACGATAAAAGATTGCTGACAAAAGATCAGATCGCTGATTTTCATTTTTCCGTTCGAAAATTTATGTTTTATAGTTTATTAACAGTTTAAGAAAAATGCATAAAAAATCAATTTTGAACTTAAATATAAATATCTGCGATCTATTTTTTTGTCAGCAGTCTTATATAATTGGTTTTCATGGATTTTCGCCAAAACTGGCTCGTTCCAAGACAAAAGTAAAAAAGTTGTCAAATTGTTCAATCTGTGAGAGGGACTCACAACTTGAACTCATAACATCCAGTGTCATTTTAAAACAGTTTAACTCTCTTTAAAAAAATCTACTTGCATCAGTGAGCATGCAATACAGCTATATCTGAACATCAATCTTCATCAATCCATGTTCTTCGCTTCAACCATTGGTGAAAATGTAAAATAAGTGACTTTTTTGCACAAGTTTAAAACTATTATGATGTCTACTGGCCAAAGAACTGTGGTCTTCTCAATGTCTATAAATACGAGCAAGGTCAGTCTAAAGGCATCATTCATAGATTCACACTTGAATAGCAAATATCTGTTAGGCTGTGTAGCACTTCCCAGACTAGTGAGATCATTGCAATTAGCATTCATGTATGTTATTGACAGCGTATGTAAAGTTTATTTTAATGAACTAGGGCCAATTTCACGTTTAAAATAACTTTCGATGAATGCAGAGATCGCTAATATCCATGATCAATAGCATACTGTAGATTAAAAAGATCATTGTAGATAGCATCCACGATACTTACTGACAGCGTATAATAAAGCGAATCCAGACAAACTGCGGCCAATTTCTCGTTTAAAATAACTTTTAAATGCAGACCGCAGTGCAGACACAGCTACTAATCATGATCAATAAACGCTTACATGTGGTAACGGATACCTTCTTAGTCTCGATCATTCAGCCGCTCTGATCAGAGTCAATTCAATACAGAACGGTGTTAGATGCAAGCGTCTAGATGATCGAGACTACTTACTTTTACTAGTTTCGTACCCAAAACGGTAGTACTTTTAGTACTTTTCCCGGCTTTTTCCCGATTTTAACCTATTATCGCAAAATTCAAGGCATTTTCACGACCGGGAACAGACTTCGATCTTCCCGACTTTTTCCCGTTTTCCCTGTAGCGTGGGAACCCTGTCTGATCCTATGGCACCTGTCAGAACCATCAAAAAATGGAGCTGAACATCAAACATTTGTTAAAACAAAAAAGAATGATGGCAATGTTGTTGTCAAAATGTGCTGTTTATAAAGAATTTGCCAGCAATAAAACATTTACTGTAAGCACTATAGTCTTTTAGTGTTTATTTAGTAATCACCAGCTGGCATCCTGCCCATAATACTTGCTAGATCCTCCATGCTTGGGCCAGTTGTGCAAAATATATTATTACCATTGAAAAATGTCACTGTAGAAATTTTCAAGAGAAAAGCATCTACTCTGTGAAGGATTTGAACCTATTCACCCCTACTTGCAAGTGTGGTCCTCAACCCAACTGGACCTACCAGGTTACTCAGAAGCCTTGAATCACTTGAAGTCACTATACTCCTCCCATCTTTACTTTTTGAAAGTATAATCTATGGTGGGGAGGAGTGTAGTCAGTCACTATTAGTGATTCAAAGCTTTTGAGAAACCCGAAGCTTAGTTAGCCCGAATGGGTATATGACTTAGACTATGTATAAATAAAAAAACAAATAGTAAAAGTTTATAATCATTCTTATCTCAGTTCACTTGCTAAACAGATGTACATAATGCAACAACAAAACAACTTAATAATTAGGTAACTTACAGCAACTTACAGCGACTTACAGCAAGTAAAACAGCCTTTCAATAATTGCTAGTTGAACTCACCAGTTTGCTACATGTAGTTGAAAAAAGTTTTATTTCATCCCTGTGCATTGTTGTAAAATAAATGGTAAACAAATGGCTAATTGAACTTGTCTGGTATAAATTACAAAGATGGGCATCAGGGTAGCAAAAAGTATATCACCCTGACAGAATTGCTTTCCTTGATCTCGTCACTCAATTTCTGTTTAAGAGCGATTCCACTTGGGCGCACTGATTCACTCGACATGTGGCCTGTCCAAACCTTTTCATCCCATCTATTTAAAACAGATGGTAAAACTTAACCTTCAAATATAACTAGGTTTCTTAAGTAAATTTAATGGTGTATCAGTGCTCCATGATCAAATCTTGCTTAAATACGATGATACCAAGCTAAACACAGACAGTGCCAGGGGGTGGGTTAAGCTTCGGTACAGAAGCTCTAAAATTTAAGTTGATACAACATTTTATTGCATTAAACATATCAGACATGTTTATAGCAAATACAAAATACATACATGTGCAAGGCATGGCTTTAGACACAAATTGTTTTAACAGAAGAGCAGAACATTTGTTTATGGATACAAACAACAACATATTAGTTTCCAAAAAAGATGTTTGCATAGTATATAAATTTTGATAAATTAATTAGAGATTTATTTGAATTGTTAGATAACAAATTAAAAAACTTATGCTTTGTTGGCCACATGTAGTAATATCTTTTAATGTATTTGGCCCTTAAGTATTTTGTACATATTAGTAAAAAGTGATATTCACTTTCAATCATTCCTTGGTTGCAGTAGATGCAAAATCTTTGATGTATAGGTGTATTCTTAGAACTTGCTAGTAGCTCTCAGTGCACAATCTTGGTAGTAATAATGTGTTTATTTGTACTTTCTTATTCCTTTTATATGAAGCAATATTATATTATACAAGTAAGTTTTTCAGCTTATGCTATGAATTTAAGTTATTTCTGATCAATACAAAATTCCTTAAAAAATGCAGCCTCAAAATCATTTTTAAAAACAAGTGCTGCCGTAGGACAGCGCACTTGATAACACCCTGCTTTATATGTGTTTGTCAAAACCATTAAAAAATGTAAAACCTAGAACTCCGCATGTTGGATGTGTCGCCTGACGAATTATTTACTGTCGACATTATAGCTGTTAGATTGGCATTTTATTCATTTATAGACAATAATGTTGCCATTTCACTTTCAAGTGTAGGTGGCATTTAAACTAAAGGTAACAAAGTTAAGCTGGACAAAAACTAACAACAAAAGATAACAAAGGGCAATAACTCTAAAAATATCGAAGCAAGAGATACGATTCTTGTGCGCTGACATTGCCCTCAATAGGATCTATCTACATATTAAGTTTCAGGTTGGTACCTCTTATAGTTTACGATATATGCCCTGGACAAAATTTAAGCTTGAAAATTATTATAGGGCAATAATTCTAAACATATAGATGCAAGAGTTACAGTATTAAGTTTCAAATTGATACCTCTTATATTTTTCAAGATATGCCCTGGACAAAACTTTAAGCATGAAAATTAACAAAGTGCAATTACTCTAAAACTAGGAAAACAAGAGTTCCTGTTACTGTGTACTGCACTTGCCCTCAATGAGATATATCTACATATGAAGTTTCAAGTTGATAACTCTTATATTTATCAGATATACCCCGGACAAAACTTTAAGCATGAAAACTGTTTAACAAAGAGCAATAACTCAAAAATATGGAAGCAAGAGTAACAGTTCTTGTGCACTGCTCTTACCCTCAATGAGATCTATCTACATATGAAATTTCAAGTTGATACCACTAATAGTTTACAAGATATGCCCCAGACAAGTTAAAACGGAATGAGACTGCCACCAACAAAAATAACCCCTTTATGCCGCCTAGTCAGGCGACACAAAAAGTAGATAAAAAAAGTCCATCAAGGGCCATAATATTTAGATTAATATGGAGTTATGTAACGTTATTGTGGCTGTGAACAACTACCGGTATGTGGCGTATGAAGTCCATTATATGAACTGTAAGTCAAATGAACTTTCTAAGTTGATCAAAGCCCATAATTTGCATACTTGATAACATTGAGGTACCCTTACAGTATTATGTCTGTCAATCATTGTGTAAAGTTTGATGTCAACAAGAGATGTTTGTCAAACATCATCACCCCCCCCCCCCCCCCCCCCCCGAGTGCCTTGTTGTCAGGATTATATGGACAATTGAATTAAATATGCATGGACCGAAATGAAAGCTGATTTGTCACTGACATTGGATGCCGTTGAGGCAGTTTTAAAATTTGACTATATGACCTCAAAATCCATGGGAGTCATCAGCTGGTCACCAAAATTCTAAATGTGAAGTTTGAGGGCCATGGGTGCAGGCATTGAAAAGTTATCACACAGCGAAGCTTGTTTCATTCAAGGTCACTGTGACCTTGACCCGATGACCCCTATAATCATAAGGGGTCATCTACAGGTCAGACACAACTCCAAGTCAAGTTTGAGGGCCATGGGTGCAGGCATTGTCGAGTTATAACTCGAAACATTTTCGCATTCAAGATCACTGTGAACTTGATCTTTGACTCAATGATTCGAGGGTCATCTACTGGTCAGGCCCAACTTCAATGTCAAGTTTGATGATCATAGGTTCAGGCATTGTTGAGATATCATTGGGAGATTTGTTAACCTTTTTGTGTTAAAGGTTACCTTACTGTAACCTTGACACATTGACCCCCAAAGTCAAGAGGGGTCATATACTGGTCAGGCCCAACCTTTATGTCAATTTTGATGACCATAGGTCCAGGAATTGTCAAATTTGCTTTCAAGGTCACTGTGACCTTGACCTTTGACCCCTTAAATCAATAGGGGTCATCTACTGGTCAGGCCCAACCTCCAAGTCAAGTTTGAGGGCAATGGGTGCAGGCATTGTTGAATTATCACTCAGTCAACTTTTTACCATTCAAGGTCACTGTGACTTTGACCTTTGGCCAATGACCCCTAAAATCAATACGAGCCATCTACTATTTAGGCCCAACATCCAAGTCAAGTTTGAGTGCCATGGGTGCAGGCATTGTCTAGTTATCACTCGGCCAAACTTTTACCATTCAAGGTCACTGTATCCTTGACCTTTGACCAATGACCCTATAAAAAATAGGATTCATCTAATGGTCAGACTCAACCTCCCAATTCAAGTATGAGGGCCATGGGTGCAGGCATTGTCGAGTTATCACTCTGACAAACTTTTACCATTCAAGGTCACTGTGACCTTGACCTTTGGCCTGATGACCCCCAAAAAACAATAGGGTTCATCAACTGGTCAGGCCTAACTTCCATATCAAGTTTGATGACCATAGGTCTAGGTATTGTCGATTTATCACTCTGACAAACTTTTACCATTCAAGGTTACTGTGACCTTGACCTTTGGCCTGATGACCCCCAAAATACAATAGGGGTCATCAACTGGTCAGGCCTAACTTCCATATCAAGTTTGATGACCATAGGTCTAGGTATTGTTGAGTTATAACTCGGACAAGCTTTCAAATTATTTTACCACTGTGACCTTGACCTTTGACCTGATAAGCCCCAAAATCAACAGGGGTCATCTACTGGTCAGGCCCAACCTTCATGTCAAGTTTTATGTCCATATGTCCATGAATTGTTGAGTTATCACTTGGACAAGCTTTGGTCTACCGAAGGACCAACGGACCGACCGACTATATTGGTTTGTACATACATGTCTTTAAATGGATAAACATATTACAATCAGTTATGTTTTATATGCTGTTTTGTTATACATTCCAGGTTATAATTGATAATTTAGTAAAATGTTTTTAGGAGATAACTTAATTCTAAAATAATTGAGAATAAAAACTTGATTTTTCCACACTACAAGTATAACCCAGACAGTAGTTTTATATTTATTAAAAAGATCAACCATAAACTGATGAATTATCTACATGATTTTCAGCATTTTCATCACTTAAAAACAGATTTTACATAATTTGGAACAAAAATGTAGTACAAAATGTATTTACATGTAGCTTTTTAAAAAAAAATCCAATCTTTTACATGAAATTCTTATCAATTATCATGACATCATGTTGAAATGAATTTAATATTTTTTCTAGCAAGATATAACATGGGGAAATGCTGAATAAATAATCATTTTTACTTGATAAAAACAAATATATTTGATATTACAATGAAGATGATTTTTTTTATTTAAAAAGACACGTTCGTCCATGGGAGCTGACATTTTGAAACGGAAGTTGCGAGAGTTAGCTCCCCTGATTTCTAATTGCCATATAACCCCGTATAAGTCCGTACTGTTTCCCATTTTAAAGAAAATCTGTACATACACAACACGTTTACTTTCCGTTGCCGTACATTAGCGATAATCGATTATGGAATAATGAAATCGATTATCGTCGACCTCGGACACAAATAATCGACTTTCGACAATACTCGATCATCGTTATATCCCTAGCTAGTAGCATAGCCCTCCTCTTCAAATAGTATCATTAGCCGGACATAAATTTGTTTCAATTCTGACACTTCAGAAAGTGAAAGTCCAATTTTCACACGATCTTAAACTTAATACCAATTTTATATTTATTAGTGGTTTTAAGTTCTAAGCTCTTAGTAGATTTAAATGGTTCGTAGAAGCTGGTCATGTTTCTTAATAGAACTTATGTTTAATGGACACTTCATAATTTCTTTGAGTTTATGCTACAATATGAAACTAGAGTTATCACTGGATGTGATCAAGACCCCCACTACACCACCTTCTTGTAATAAGAAGTGCCTTAAATGCCCTATGTCAGTGACAAGGCACAAAATAATGTTTCAGTGTCAGAACTTCTTCGTTTGAAGTCAATAAGTAGCCTTGTCCCATTAAAAGGGCAATAACTTTAAACATACCGTACACTTATAAGGTTACTTTTGCACATCACTTTGCCTCAACACAGTCAATATATAAGTGTGTGAAGTTTGAAGTCAGTTACCTCAAAAAGGTATGACCCCAATATCACCAAAATACTTAAGTCAAAACTCAATCTCAGACACAACTCATTTTACCAAATTAAAGCATAGTATGATTCAAAATCTTGCATGCTTATATACGTCTTGAAAATATACTTTTTTGATGAAATGTGTTGATAAAAAATATTGTCAATATTTTAAAGATATGTGTGTGAAGGTTGAAGTCAATACCTCAAAGATGGACAGACAGACAAAAGGACAGATGGGACAAGGTGATCCTATTATAGATAGGATAGACACTACCAAGACTGTGTACTGAGAGTTACAAACAAGTCTATTTTAAAACATTGCTAAATTAATTGACACAAATTTGATCTTTTACACATGCTGGCTCAAATAAGTAATTTAAACAAGAGGGCCAAGATGGCCCTATATCGCTCACCTGAATTAAACTTAAATGGTGCTCTAGACATTTCTATAATTCATATAGAAGGGCAATAATGTTTTGGTGACAACAGGGATTGGCTAGATATCAAACTCATTCGAAGTATTATACCCATACACATTCTGACCAAATTTGGTAATGATTGGACAAAGGGTTTTAAAGTAATTGATCATACAAGACCAATTTCAGGTAATTTCTATAACTTAAGGGTGATAACTGTTGAATGACTAGAGCAATATGGCTGGTTAATGAACCTATTATCCAACATATTATGCGCACATAAATTCTGACCATATCTGGTGATGATTGGATGAAGGCTTCTAACTTATTCATCGGACAAGACCTATTTTGGGAAATTTCTATAATTTATGGGCGATAACTCCTGAGTGACCTGAGCGATTGGCTGGCTATCGAACTCGTTTAAGATATTATGCAATACACATTATGACCAAATTTTGATTGGACAAAGGGTTATTAAGTTACCGATCTGACAAGACCAATTTTAGGTAATTTCTTAAACGCTGCCTGCCTGTACGCCACATGTGTAACTATGATACATGTATTGCTGTTTTTAAATGCACATATAAAACAGGAAAACTATAGATTTGTTTAAAGGGTTATAAAGGGCTAATACTCTTACAATATACAAGTGGCACTGAGGCTTTAATATATTCTGTGAAGGGAAGTAACCATTGCGAGGAGTTTGTAAATGCTAAACTATGCCCACCTGGGAAACCTCAGACGACCTGATTCTCTGTTTCTCCGTGGGCTTCTTGATTCTCTTCCCATTTGTCTTCTGCTTCTTGCGTGGAACATAGTCCTCATCATCATCATCACTGTCTGCAGGTAACAAGAACATGGCTATCATCATCATCATTACTGTCTGCAGGTAACAAGAACATGGCTATTATCATCATCATCATCATCATCATCATCATCATCATCATCATCACCACCACCACCACCACCACACCACCACACCACCACCACCATCATCATCATCATCATCATCATCATCATCATCATCATCATCACCACAACCAGCACCATCATCATCATCATCATCATCATCATCATCATCATCATCACCACCACCACCACCACCACCACCACCACCACCACCACCACCATCATCATCATCATCATCATCATCATCATCATCACTGGCTGAAGGTGAAGGCTACAAGAAAATGAATATCATCATCATCATCATCATCATCATCATCATCATCATCATCATCATCATCATCATCATCATCATCACTGTCTGTAGGTTACAAGAAAATGAATATCATCATCATCATCATCATCATCACCATCATCATCATCATCATCATCACCTACTAGAATATAGATAATATATAACCCCAAAAAAGCAAACTTTGCTCACTTATGTTTTCAAAATAATTTCTTTTTGGATTGCCCACACCCTCATCGCTAGCTTCATCATCACTGTCATCACCATCGCTGTCATCATCATCATCATCATCATCACTGTCGTCATCATTATCATCTGAATTTTCCTTGCCTTTAGACCCCTCACTGTCCTCGTCATCTTCATTTTTATCTGAATTGCTCTTCGACTGTTCACTTTCTTCTGAAAGAAATACAAGATATTTCTGTAACTTGTAAGCAGACATCAAATAATTTAAATATGGTTTCATAATAAACCTTATGTAAAACTTGATAATAAACAAGAGGGTCTTGGCAGTCATTTACGACTCACTTGAGTATCTTAGCAACAAGATTTTTTTTTGTTAAACTTGACCATTATATTAGTGACCTACTTTTTTACTTCAAAAATGCATTATCAACCTTGACCTTGATATGACATGAACTAACATTCTGATCAAGTTTCATGTAGCTTGGTCAAAAAATGTGGCTACTAGAGTTCTATAAGCAATTTAGATTTAGGACCAGGGCAGTTAAATGGAAGGTGGCCCTTGATGGGTAGATGGCCCCTAATGATCTTAAGGTCAAAGGTCAAGTTCAACAGTTTTATGAACAGCAGTTCAAATGTTGAAATGTTTGTCTTCACTTTTCTTGAAACATTTTGCAACCATTAATAATCAATGCATTTCAGATTAAATCATTTTTATTCATTATACAACAAATTTTCTGACAGAGGGGTGTGCAGGGGGGTATAATGCTTTACAACTATATCTTGTTTTTAAAAGGAGGAAATTAATAATATACGGGCCATTCAAGTAAAAGTTTAAACTTCCTGATTGAGAATTGAAGAAGACTTATGGGATATAAATCATTCAGATCTCCGTGGGCAATGAGATCAGTCATCACCACATACTTATAAATGTTTAAACATTTTCAAATTATTTAAACGTATCAGAGAAAACTTCAAAAAAGGAAATATTTCATCTATATTACTTACAATGGCTTCAAAACAGAGGCCATCAGTGTTATATGCCTCTGATGAGATACATGACTTTTCCTGTTCTGTGTGTAAAGATGACAATCTCAACATTGAGGCCAAGCATTTCTGTGGGGACTGCTCAAAGTATTACTGTGACAAGTGCCTGACCTTTCATGCCAAAATACACAAGCATCATGTTGTATTGGGCTGTAAGGATGTGGACAAGTGGGTGGGGCAAGGTGATGCCCTGGTTACGTGCAACCTTCACCCTCCGAAGGTCATAGAACTGCTGTGTGAGGATCACAATGAGCTCTGTTGTCACCTCTGTGTGCCACTGAACCATAGGTGAGTGATAAGAGTACAATTGATAATTACAAGTATATTATTTTTATTTTATGCAGGAAGAAATAGAAATACACATACCAATTTAATCCTGGCCAATATTAAATAAGCCTGTATATGCAAACCCATTTTTAGGGCCAAAATGTAATGAAACATAATAAATCAGGACTAATAAATTCATTCACTCTATTTAATACCTTAAACAGGATGTGCGGAAGCATCAGCTTGATATCTGATCTGGTCAAGGGCATATATAAGATGACCGACTTCAAGCAGCTTCCAGCAAAAGTTACCAAGGTAACAGACAGACTGAACCAGGTGAAAGAGGCCAGAAAGAAGAATCAGAACTCCCTCAATACCTCAGGCAAGTCCATGCTGACAAAGATCAAGACTCTGAGATCTTCACTGAACGAGCTGCTAGATGACCTGGAAAAAAGGACAGTGGAACAGGTGTACAGTGTCCTGGCTGACCTGAATGGCTCACTACAGAAGGATATTGACCACTGTGACCTGCTACATGACCAACTTAAGGCCTTACTGGACACAGTCCAAGCCCAGGGCAAGGAGTCCAGCTCCTACATTGGCTTTAAGAAATGCGAGGACAAGATGGAAGAGGCCAACAGACTTCTCCATGAGATAGAAAACAAACAAGAGGCAACCATCACTTTCCAGCCTGACACACACGCTCAACAATTGCTATCTGACTTGAAGGCACTAGCAAACATCCACAATGATCCACAGTTTAAACAATCATCTGCGCAAATCAATCAGTCCTCTAATAAATCCAAGGTTTTCAAGGTGGAAGAAAAGAAAACATATGCAGTGAATATAAAGAAAGACAAACAGGATTGTAATATTACGGGTATGACAGAACTTCCAGGAGGAGAGATTGTTCTGGTAGATTTTCAGAATAGCAGAGTAAAGGTGTTAGACAGTAAATACAAGGTGACATCCAACTGTGATCTCCCTGAGTCTCCTTATGACATCTGCCACATCTCAGACCATCAAGTAGCTGTAGCTGTTGAAAATGGGACTGACAGGCATGAGGTCCACTTTCTCACCGTGTCAGCTGACACCATCAAGATGACCAGGAAGTTCTCAGTTGACCATGAGTGTGGCTCCATCAAGCACCATGGGGGCCAGCTGTATGTGGGCTCCCTTACCGCCCTGTATCTATACAAAACAGATGGAAGCCTGGTCAACAAAATATATGAAGACACATCTGGGAAATGCACAGTGAACCACTTTGCCTTGAGCACTGATGGCAGCAAATTATATGTTCCAGCCTCCAGCAAACACAAGATTGTAACCATTGACAGTGTAGGCAACATTCTGGCTACACTGAATGACCCTGACTTTCCCTGTCCTTGGAGTGTACATTTGAGTGTGGCTGGACATGTGTTTGTGTGCTCACGTGAATCCCATACAGTGGTGCAGATTGACCAGGAAGGCAGGAAGAAGCTGGCCACACTGGTCAGGGAGGGAGATGGCATCAACCATCCATATTCAGTCCTGTACAGCACCCACACTGGCAGGCTCATCATAGGGGGAGAACAAAATGACATTCTGGTGATGGAACTACAGTAATAATTAGTGGATGATCAAGGATATAGAGTGAATAAAGATGAACATAGATGAATTGTGAAAAGTGTCTTTGAATGAAGTAATTCAATACCAGTACATGTATATGTACATTTCATCATTATCATGGATGTTGGGGGTAAATCCACTGACTACAAATTGATTCAATTGCATCTGTAATATTGTATCATTATGTTTGCATAATCTTTAGCAAGGACCCTAATACATGTACAAAATAGTTATGTTAAATACTAAATCTCTTGAAATAGTATTTTTGTGCACAGTACTATTGAATAAACATAACCATGCTTGCTTGGTAATAAAGGCATTAAATGTCAATTACATTTGTTTGAACCACAAGACAATAGAAATACTTTCATGTATATACTCCTTTAGTGTGTAGATAGAATCCAAGCTATTCTATTTATAGAAATGTCATTTACTTGCCATCATGAAATAATGTCATCATATATATATATATATTGGTTCATACACTTTTCAACAAGCGTAATAACTTGTAATTTGACATCAGAAATATAAAGCACTGTAAATCGTACATGTTATATAGCAACATTTAAGGTTATTGTTTCTATAAATCATCAAATTTTCCTTATCATCAAGGTTGGTTTTATAAATTTTAAAAAAGTTGTTTAATATTTAAAGTATGTATCAAATGACAACACATGTACTATTCTTTGTAAAATAAACTGTGAACTGTTGTAAATTAAAAGATTCATACATCATGTTCTTTTATTCTTTTTCCCCATTTTTAATTGTTCACATGACAAGGTAGTCGCTGCTGCGTAGCAAAATGCTTCCACCCAAGTTAATCATGCTTGAGTCCACATTCTGGGTAGAAACCAGCATTGAGGTCTATTTTGGGAGGCCATGAGAAAGTCCCCCTAGCGGGTATTTAAACCCAAAACATCTTGGATGAGAGGCGACCGCTCTTACGGTTACCCTTAAATTAGACCAACTTCTGCTTGAACAAAGGGTAATAAAGAAGTAGTACACCTCACTGAGAGCCATATGACCAATTTCTGCTTGAACAAAGAGTATTTAAAGAACTAATTCACCCCACTGAGAGCCATATGACCAATTTCTGCTTGAACAAAGAGTATTTAAAGAACTAATTCACCCCACTGAGAGCCATATGGCCATTAAATGCTTGAACAAAGATTAACAAGAGATGTTTGTCAAACATTATGCCCCCCTGAGCGCCATGTTGTCAGGATTATATGGACAACTGAATGAAATATGCATGGACCGAAATGACAGCTGATTTGTCACTGATATTGGATGCCGTTGAGGCAGTTTTACACAGACAAGCTTTTTTCGTTCAAGGTCACTGTAACCTTGACCTTTGACCCGATGACCCCTAAAATCATAAGGGGTCATCTAAAGGTCAGACACAACACCAAGTCAAGTTTGAGGGCCATGGGTGCAGGCATTGTCAAATTATCATTTTCGCATTCAAGGTCACTGTGAACTTGACCTTTGACCCAATGACTCCTAAAATCAATAAGTGTCATATCCTGGTCAGGCTCAACTTCCATGTCAAGTTTGATGATCATAGGTTCAGGCATTGTTGAGATATCACTGGGAGAAGATTTGTTAACTTTTTTGTGATAAAGGTTACTGTGATCTTGACCTTGGCCCGATGACCCCCAAAGTCAAGAGGGGTCATCTACTGGTCAGGCCCAACCTTCATGTCAAGTTTGATGACAATAGGTCCAGGAATTGTCAAGTTTGCTTTCAAGGTCACTGTGACCTTGACCCCTAAAATCAATAGGGGTCATCTACTGGTCAGGCCCAACCTCCAAGTCAAGTTTGAGGGCCATGGGTGCAGGCATTGTTGAGTTATCACTCGGACAACCTTTTATCGTTTAGAGTCAATGTGACCTTGACCTTTGGCCCAATGACCCCTAAAATCAATAGGGGCCATCTATTGGTCAGGCCCAACCTCAGTCAAGTTTGATGGCCATGGGTGCAGGCATTGTCGAGTGATTACTAGGACAACCTTTTACCATTCAAGGTCACTGTGACCTTGACCTTTAGCCGGATGACCCCCAAAAACAAAAGTGGTCATCTAATGGTCAGACCCAACCTCCAAGTCAAGTTTAAGGGCCATAGGTGAAGGCATTGTTGAGTTATCACTCAAACAACCTTTTACCATTCAAGGTCACTGTGACCTTGACCTTTGAACTGATGAGCCAAAAAAACAATAGGGGTCAGCTACTGGTCAGGCCCAACCTCCAAGTCAAGTTTGAGGGTCAGTGGTGCAGGCATTGTCGAGTTATCACATGGACAACCTTTTACCATTCAAGGTCACTGTGACACTGACCTTCGGCCCAATAACCCCCAAATTCAATAGGGGTCATCTATTGGTCAGGCCCAACCTTCAAGTCAATTATGAGGGCCATGGGTGCAGGCATTGTCAAGTTATCACTCGGACAACCTTTTACCATTCAAGGTCACTGTGACCTTGACCTTTGACCCGATGAGCTCCAAAAACAATAGGGGTAAGCTACTGGTCAAGCCCAACCTTCAAGTCAAGTTTGAGGGCCATGGGTGCAGGCATTGTTGAGTTATCACTTGGACAACCTTTTACCATTCAAGGTCACTGTGACCTTGACCTTTGGCCCGATGACCCCCAAATACAATAGGGGTCATCTATTGGTCAGGCCCAACCTCCAAGTCAATTATGAGGGCCATGGGTGCAGGCATTGTTGAGTTATCACTCGGACAACCTTTTACCATTCAAAGTCACTTTGCCCTTAACCTTTGACCAGAAGAGCCCTTAAATCAATAGGGGTCATCTACTGGTCAGGCCCAACCTTCATGTCAAGTTTGATGACCATACGTCCAGGAATTGTTGAGTTATCACTCGGACAAGCTTTGGTCTACCGACGGACCGACCGACCGGCATACCGACATGCCTATGCAAAGCAATATACACCTCTTCTTCGAAGGGGGGCATTATTAAGAACTAGTACACTCCACTGAAAGCCATATGGCCTATTACTGCTTGAACAAAGGTTAGTTAAGAACTAGTACATCCCAGTGAGAGTCATATGGCCAATTACTGCTTTAACAAAGGTTAATTAAGAACTAGTACATCCCACTTAGGACCAAATGACCAATTTCTGCTTGAAAAAAAAACTAGTAAACCCCACTGAGAGCCCCAGACCCTGGTTGCTATGCCTGTCCCTAAGGCATTTGGTGCTTGGTGATCTAAAACCTTATGCCACAATGGCCATTAAACAAGATGCTTAGTGAATACAGCCCCAGTACCTGGTTGCTGTACCTGACCACAGGCATTTGGTGCTTGGTGATCTAAAACCTTATGTCATAATGAGTTTTCAAATAGGCTATTTGTTTACCTTCACAATCCTCCATATCTTCTTCAGGTTCATTATCAGCAGCGCCCTCATCTTCACTCATATCTGAAATGTGTATTCACTTAAAATAAGTTTTGAAATTCAAATATAAGGGAAGATCATTCATGAAATTTTAACAAACAACTGAAATGGAAGATAAACAAGAACTGTCATAGTATGTGAGATAGAGACATCGGTCTGGCACGTGACACATCTTCTTGGTATGTCAAACACATGTGGCAGGTTATCTTTAAATCTGTCCATACTTAAGAAAGTTACAGCTCAGACATGACCACCTATACTCTAAGACCTTATATGCATAGTAATCACTCACTTTCAGTCAAAGTGTAACCTTAAACTTGAATGTAGGAACTCTGGACTTGTATGCAACATATCGTCTTTATATGGTGAACACTTTTGGCAAGTTATTTTAAAATCTGTCCATACAAGAGAAAGTAACAGTCCGTACACTAGAAGATAAGCTGGTCACACATTTGGGGGCATGAAAATATGAAAACACCCAGTTCATTCAAATACTCATGTGATTTTTCTTGTAAAATACAAGAAAATAGTCCAAAGGTTCAACATCTTTTAGGTATATTTTTCCCTATTCTTTTGGAATTATAAAGAAAACTTATTGTTATATAAATAGGTACATCTAGTGTGCTATAAGGAAAATGGTTGCTGAAAGTGTTAAATTACATTGTTTACACCTACGGTCTGGCCTACATTATTTTACTCCAGTTGCAAAATAATGCCATTACACTTAATGAGATGCAGTATTTATTTAATGTCACAATCACGTCATGTAACTGTGAATTTGGGTTTATATTTAAATAAAAAAAACAACACATTTTTCATCAAACATAAAATTTCAAGACTGACCATTACTTAAAATGTGGCAACAGGCAGGAATTATATAGACAGAGCTTTTAATAGGGTCTGAAACCCAAGAGCCAATGTCAACGTCATATTTTTCAAGAGTCAAAATAAGATTTTTGAAAGTCATTTTCCGTTTTTCTAATTTTGTGATCTTTCTTCGTAATTAATATTTCCCATCTGCCATAAGATGCCAGGTACATAATTATCAAGACTACTTTAAAAAGATTCTGAAACTTAAAAAAAAAAAATACAATTTTCAGCGTTTTAGAGAAATGCTGTATTTAATAGAACTTGGTGGTTAAAAAATTCCATGGTCAAAACTTTTACTCATTTTTTTAATTCCAGGGGATATAGATCTCCAAGTAAGCGACCAGGTGATGGGTTGGAATTCCAAGTGATTTTTCCCCCACCGCCACTGGGGGATATGACATGTATGAATTGATGATGTGTCAATTTTGTGTTTTTAACGATTTCTATCCCTACAGCTGGAGGCAGTGGAAAGCCCTGATTGAGTTTTATAACAAAAGCTTGTATTTAAATATAACAATATGAAAACCAAAACCAGCACATACCTGACATTTTCACCTGGTAGTCACTGTCATTATCACTGTCATCTCCGCCAAAGTTCACCTGCATCAGATGACGTGATACTGGCTTCACTTTCCGCTTCCTTGGGTCCCTGTTGCCTGTCATAAGAATGGAAAGGCACATAAATTTGTATTATTTAAACACATTTTACCTGTTTTCATCAGGTTTTCTGAGGATGACTGGACTCTCACTGGTAAAACTTTAGCTGCAATTGTATAAAAAAAATTACCCTATTTACCCGTGTTAAAAAATAATGTTAAGAATACCACTCTTGTTCAATCAGGAAACAAGATACAAATTTTTTATTATCTAATTTTCAGGGTAGTGGTAGAAACTCAGACCGGTATTTGAAATCATGTTGTTGTTTATCTACAAATCTGAAATCATTTATAACTACAAAAGTAATAGTTGAGTGTAGCCTTAAATAGTAAATTTAATTTAATTACAATGGTCTTTCAAAGAAGTTTACATACGCATTGCTTTAAACAGAAAACCGACATTCTGGTCATTTTCATCAAGATCACTGTCTTCTGACATTTTATTCTTGATTCATGCGATTAAATCGAAAATATTATCAAAAACTTGTTCTGTATCTATAAAACGCTTAAATTATAAAAACACACGCCCAATGTATCAGCGGTTACACACAACTAGATTGTTACTTTAAAATATGGTATTGAACAAGAGGCCCTTCTCTATGTTTTAAATAATTCAGAGAAATGTTGATATTTCGAAACACATTTTTTCAGTACTGTAAGAAATGTGTTTTGATATAAATTCAATTGAATTATCCAGCCTTTGGATATATATTCTACTACTTTAGGGTTTTAGTCAGGTTTTAAGTGATCAGTGTATGGAAGAACAGGGACATTTTGACTGGCTGTGAAGAACTTAAAAATTATAAATTTGTCAAATTTAAACAAAACAAGGGAAATGATTATTCTCAGCATTCAATTCTATAAGTGGAGAAGTGTGCTACAAAAAAATAGCTGGATGCTGCAATCTTCTATAATTACTTCTTAGCTTAAAACCGATCCTAAAAATAACCATACTTGTACTAAACAATGATGGGTTGTCAGAAAATAGCCAATTGAGCTTACGTTCTTTTTTATCATATAGCCAACTTTAAATAAAGATTCTTGTGTGTATCATGGTAGAATAAATTAACACAAATAAAGCCAAACATTCCATATATAGCAGTTTTTATATTATCTCGGGTGTGTGTGGTTTAACAGCAAGATGACAGCTTTATGGTCATCCCAAGATGCAAGGCATCTTGGATTTAATCTTCACTAGAAGACCAGAAAAACAAGAATAACACTCTTTAAGAGCTTGAATATTTATTTTTAACGCAATACTGCAATGAAAGCTTACAAATGAGCAGTTTCACAAGTAATGAAGAATCTTGCAAAAACAATACTAACTGCAACAATATCATTCAACATGTTTCTAATAATAATGGCAGGCACGAAATGGACGCTATTCCTACATAATCAAGTTCCAAGATAAAGAAATATTTAAACAATGACTAAAATTCTTTGCTGCATATAATTTTCCTCATAAATGCTCATCAGGTTTCAGTTGAACAAGGGGCATAACTCTACAATTACTATATCCAGAGTTAAGGGTTTGATATACAGGTTCAAAACATATCTTGCAACATGTGTACCAAGTTTCATTTGGATATCTTGAAATAAGTTTTAGTTATGGCCACGTTTAAAGTCTTTGTACAGCCAGTGTACAAAATAACAATGCTGCTGGCAGAAAACAAACTCTATAACAAATTGGCAATACTTTAAAATGTACGAAAAATATATTTCGTAAATGATAGGGTTCACAATATATTCACTCATTTGCATTGAAGGTTGTATTGTTCATGGGAGCCGATCAAAACATCCCATGGACAAAACCTCCCCATGCCATTTTAGATTAGGTAGACACAAACCTCCTACATTATTTTGGCAAGGTGGACAAAACATCCCATCTTGGACATTAGATCCCAATAATGTTTGTCAGTTTGGCCACACATGTATCACAACAAAGGTGATACATGTAGCTTTGAGTCTCAAAATGATCTGGGAGGGTTTGTCTACCCTGTCAAAATGATGTGGGAGGTTTTGTCCATGGGATTATTTGTCCTACATTCATATGTTCCCATTATAATTGAATCATCTACTAGTATTTCAAATCAGAATTGTTTTACTACATTGTAATACATATGTCTATTTGTAATTTGTTAGGCAATGTATACAATAATAACATACACATTGTATAATTAGTGCATACAATAAGGCAGAAATTATGTGATAAATAATCCTCTCAACTACCATCTTTCAACAGACACCCAATTGCACTTTGTATCTACATGGGAAGTGTACTATTATGTACATGTACATTTGAAAATCATTAACAAATATGAAACTGATACCATATAATACAAGACTGTTACAATTAAATACATGTTTACACTGTTACATATAATATTACAGGTATTACAGATATGCTAATGAAGCCATCACTAGGATGGTTAACTTGTGTCAAGATCATAAATACTGCTTAGAAAGTCTTATATACAACACTCAAGTACAAATGTATCATAACATTGACATACATGAAACTGGCATTAGTAGAGAAATATCCACATCATGCCATCAAAACATTTACTTTACTGTTCAAATGTAAAATGCAATAGGTATCACAAGATATATTTTGATGATGTAATGACTTCTGACTAGAAATTTCATGACAATTAAGATGCGTACGAGACAGACAGCGAAACCTAACCACAGCAATTGGATACATACTCTTGTCTATTGTTGTTTCTGATGGAAAGGGGCATAATTCTGCAATTATTAAGGGTATAGTGATTGGCCTTGCTACATATATGTTCATATTGTCCATGGCAACAGGGTAGAGTTATGGCCCTTGCAAAACATGTTCATATTGTCCATGGCAACAAGGTACAGTTATGGCCCTTATTACACATGTCCATAACTCTGCAATTATTAAGGGTATAGTGATTGGCCTTGCTACATATATGTTCATATTGTCCATGGCAACAGGGTAGAGTTATGGCCCTTGCAAAACATGTTCATATTGTCCATGGCAACAAGGTACAGTTATGGCCCTTATTACACATGTCCATAATGTCCATGGCAACAGGGTAGAATTATGGCCCTTGCAAAACATGTTCATATTGTCCATGGCAACAGGGTAGAGTTATGGCCCTTTCAAAATATGTTCATATTGTCCAAGGCAACAGGGTAGAGTTATGGCCCTTTCAAAACATGTTCATATTGTCCAAGGCAACAGGGTAGAGTTATGGCCCTTACAAAACATGTTCATATTGTCCATGGCAACAGGGTAGAGTTATGGCCCTTGCAAAACATGTTCAGATTGTCCCTGGCAACAGGGTACAGTAATGGCCTGTGTTACACATGTTCATATTGTCCATGGCTACACGGTAGAGTAATGGCCCTTGCAAAACATGTTCAGATTGTCCATGGCAACAGGGTACAATTATAAGCCTTGCTTCACATGTCTTTATTTTCCATGGCCTTATGTTATGAGTTATGGCCCTTATTACACACATGTTAAGATGGTCCGTGGCACACATGTCCATTCTGTCCATGGCAACATGTGTTTTAAGTCGCTGATGAATATCTTAAATGGGTTTTAAGTAATGGTCAAAGTTAAATAAATATAGATGCCATAATTAACATGAAGGCTATCACAATTCCTCAAACAATAGACAAGCTAAAAAGCATAATACTGAAATGAAAAGTAATGACTTGCTGTAAATTAAAAGGATTTCAGTAAAACTAAACAATTGTGAGAAAAGAAAACCAAATGTGAAAAGAAAAATGAGAAAAATAATACAAATGTTTTAGATATATGAGCCAAAACTGAGCAACACATTACTTGGAAGACGATTATACACACCAGAAAAAGATTACACATTGCAACAACACTGCATGTATGCAAGATATTCAGAAGCTGCTAAAATGCCTGAACATATTTACTGGTATCAGACATTTATCTATAAAAAAAATGATACTTGATAACTTCTAATTACATTTCAGATGTAACAGGAACCTAGAGTCCAATGTCCGCTTGTCTGTTCGTGTTCTTTCAGTCAAACAAGGGACAATACTCCATTATTTTTTAAGCCAGAGTTATGCCATTGCTATGAATGTGTGTATTGTATCTGGTAACATGTGTACCAAGTTTCATTTAAATAACTTTGAATGTTTTAAGAGGCGTGGCCAAGGTAAAAGTTTTTGCGCTACAACGCCAGCACGGATGACACCATGCAAGTCTATGACAATTACTCATGTTTTTCAAGGGTAAAAGAAAGTATTCAAAACTAAACAATAATTTTATGAAATAAAACTACCCTATGTTCAAAATAAATAGACTAACAATAAATAGCCACACAAATTACCCGCATTGCAAATCATATCACTCGACACCGTCATGACCTAGATAAAAATGTATATAATGAAAACAATTAGGCAATAATGATACCAGGCCATACCAGGCCATAGTGTGGTCTGTTGTGAAAAAGAAAGCTTTGGTTTTATGAAGAACTTGCATATACAATATTAAGCACATCACAGGTTTTTAAATAAACTACAATTGTAAGCATGTGTACATTGGAATGAAATACTTTGTGGAAATATTGCGTTGGAAGGAGAAGTGAGAACAAGTCTATTTTACACGATCCTGTTGAAGAAGAAGTGATAAGTCCATTTCACACTGTAACATGTTATGTAAGGACAGATCAACTAGCATCTAATACTTTCCTAAGAAAATGTTTTTATCCAACACTGATAGTGATATGACATTAATTACAACACACGACGAGCAACAAGATTTTCGGCGTTAAATATTTTGTTCCACAGTAATTGACCTACGCTCCTTGATAATGTGGCCTCATATCTCTGAAAGCAAGCACATTTGCTATGTTCTCAACCCTGTTTCCACCACAATATTTAACCTACGCTCCTTGATAATGTGGGCCAAAAGCTAATATCATTGAAAGCAGGGACATTTGCTACGTTCTCAACCCTTTTTCCACCACAGTATTTTTATGTTATGATTATGTTATAATATGATTGTTATAACTTAATGACACAATTGGAATATGCGTAATGCCCAGGTTACTTTTCATAAACAGTTCTAGATTTTGAAAGGACATATAGGAATGGTAAGTTTTTGTAGTAACATTGGAATGTCAACTTTTAATACTGAACAGCTCTGACAGGAATGCAATAAATGACCAACGCTAATTGAAATCATAAACTAAAGGACAAGTGTTACAATACAATAAATAAAAAAAAACATTTCCATACACACATTAACATATTATGAGATTCAAAGCTGGGACTTTATAGTTTCACTGGTACAATGCATACTGACAATTTTGGCCATAAATTGGCATAAATCAATATTTTTTGTATAAACACAATATACTGGTCACATGTTTAAAACTTGGATTTGTTAAAAACAATATGTTTTCAGGATAACCTTTACAAACAGTTTAAATGACTTCCTTATGAAACTGGTTAACAATGGAAGAGTGTTAACTAGTAAGATTATTGTGTATACCGGTATTTAATATTATTAGTTTAAGTCTAAGATCAACAATTAAGGTCCAATATAAGGTAAACAGTTTTAAGTCCACTATTACCAAAGTGAGTCTAACATTAACAGCTTGAGTCTAACATTAACAGCTTGAGTCCAATATTAACAGCTCGAGTCTGTAGCCATAATTATGAACAGTTTCAAGTCCAAGTCTAAACTAAGACTCAGAATAACACTTTATTAAATTACAAAGAATCATCTTTATTCCATTTGTTTCACAAAAATAAATAAAGATTGGAAAAAATTCTAATAGCAATAAAATTCAGTAAATCTCCTTATCAAACCGCGACTACAAGGAAAAAAAAATGGAGAAAAGACTTGCAGTTTTGCCACTTGAGTCTGAACTCAGACTTAAGACTATTCGTAATCTTGGCCCCTTGGCTCAACAGCTTGAGTCTGAACTCAGACTTAAGACTATTCATAATCTTGGCCCCTTGGCTCAACAGCTTGAGTCTGAACTCAGACTTAAGACTATTCATAATCTTGGCCCCTTGGCTCAACAGCTTGAGTCTGAACTCAGACTTAAGACTATTCGTAATCTTGGCCCCTTGGCTCAACAGCTTGAGTCTGAACTCAGACTTAAGACTATTCGCAATCTTGGCCCCTTGGCTCAACAACTTGAGTCTGAACTCAGACTTAAGACTATTCGTAATCTTGGCCCCTTGGCTCAACAGCTTGAGTCTGAACTCAGACTTAAGACTATTCGTAATCTTGGCCCCTTGGCTCAACAACTTGAGTCTGAACTCAGACTTAAGACTATTCGTAATCTTGGCCCCTTGGCTCAACAGCTTGAGTCTGAACTCAGACTTAAGACTATTCGTAATCTTGGCCCCTTGGCTCAACAGCTTGAGTCTGAACTCAGACTTAAGACTATTCATAATCTTGGCCCCTTGGCTCAACAGCTTGAGTCTGAACTCAGACTTAAGACTATTCATAATCTGGCCCCTTGGCTCAACAGCTTGAGTCTGAACTCAGACTTAAGACTATTCGTAATCTTGGCCCCTTGGCTCAACAGCTTGAGTCTGAACTCAGACTTAAGACTATTCGTAATCTTGGCCCCTTGGCTCAACAACTTGAGTCTGAACTCAGACTTAAGACTATTCGTAATCTTGGCCCCTTGGCTCAACAGCTCGAGTCTAATATTACCAGTTGTAGTTAATTTGTAACAGCTCACACCAGATATCACCAGTTTAAGATCATTATTAACAGTTTAAGACTGATATATACATATTCAGTTGAACATAAACAGTTCGAGTCAATGGCTAACAGTTAAAGTCACATACTAACAGTTTTAGTCTTATAGTAACAGTTTCGGTTCAACAGTAACAGTTTAACTCCAATATTAAATGTTTGGATCTGATATTAACAGTTTCAGTCCAAAATCAATAATCAGTAAAAAGTAAAATAAATTAACAGGTGGGGTAATACGTATGTATATGTTGGATTAGGTATAATCCCATTCTTAATGTCATTCTATACATGAAGTGAAATCATTGGCCTGTGTCTGGCTCTATCCAGGCCACAATTTTACCCTCCCACCCCGGTATAATGGTTTCCTCATTGGAAATCTGAAATGTAAGAATTTTATGATATTAACATCTGTGTTTCTAAAACAATTATCAATATTTAAAAAAACAAGTTTCATTGCTAAAGGAACAGAAAACAAAGTGTTATTATAAGCATAAATTTACTAATCTTCTACATTAAAAAAGGGCATCGAGTGAAAGCCATAGCTTGAGTGTTGTGGATGTGTTGTGTTTGTGTTGTGTTTGTGTTGTGGATGTGTTGTGAATGTGTTGTGGATGTGTTGTGTTTGTGTTGTGGATGTGTTGTGTTTGTGTTGTGGGTGTGTTGTGTTTGTGTTGTGGATGTGTTGTGTTTGTGTTGTGTTTGTGTTGTGGATGTGTTGTGGATGTGTTGTGGATGTGTTGTGGATGTGTTGTGTTTGTGTTGTGGATGTGTTGTTTGTGTTGTGGATGTGTTGTGGATGTGTTGTGGATGTGTTGTGCATGTGTTGTGGATGTGTCATGGATGTGTTGTGGATGTGTTTTGTATGTGTTGTGCATGTGTCATGGATGTGTCATGAATGTGTCATGGATGTGTTGTGGATGTGTCGTGGATGTGTCATGAATGTGTTGTGGATGTGTCGTGGATGTGTTGTGGATGTGTCATGGATGTGTTGTGGATGTGTTTTTTTAGTCCAAGGGGCATAACTCGACAATTTTAAAACCTATTCAAGATTTATAGGACATGATTTACATGCACATTTTCACTTTTATCTCTGGCTTACTACCATGATTCATTTTAAGAATTTGAATGGTTTTAACTATTTGCAATACCAAGACAATCACATTACCTGAACGCCTTTTTAAAAAAAACAAAAAAACAAGCTAGTTAAATAAGAATCCAATAAAGGACATTCAGTGATGAAAATATTAAACGTTTGTGAGATTGTCATAACTCTATGCATTCCTTCACCTCTTCTTTCACAGTGCCGAACTCGGGGTCAAGTGCTTTAAAATGGTATCTGTACTGGCCTGGCCGATCAAACGCGCCTTTAAAATCGTGTAGAGTGATCTCCCCTAGCCTGAAAATATTTTCAATATAATGATGTTATGTCTCAAAAATAACTTCACAGCTGAAAACATGACTACTACAAGAGCATACTTAAGATTTGAGCATGCTTCAAATATAATGTGAAATCCACTTTTTTTTGTAACTAACCTACATGTTAAACTGTTAATATTGATCTTAAACTGTCTTATGTCTGTCTCCTTGTAATGAATAATATAATCATGGTAAATTTTGCCTAAAAATCCCAAAAGCTCACAATCAAGCCACCAAAGATGTACATTTAACTAGAATCGGTGAATCACATGTCACTTGTCTAATGAAGGTCACCACAACCTTGACCTTGGACTTATTGACCCCAAAACCCAATAGGGCTCATCTAATGACCATGGCTATGTGCATACTACATTTGAAGGCTTTATATCAAGTTATTTAAAAGTAATTGATCAGGAACGAACGTGAAATGATAACGACGCAAACATGATCTGTGTCTCTGTTATGCTTCACATGTGACACAAACCTGTACATTAAACTAGCATTCTGTGATTTCATATGTGTCACCTGTCAAGTTATTGATTGGAAACAATCGTGTGATGACGATGACACAGACGCCAGACAAAGTAATCTCTATGTTTCTGCCATGCTTGGCATGCTACACAATGAGACTGAAGCATGTTACCTCTTGTTAATGGTGAGCATCGATGGCGTAGTAGAGCTGTCTTTGAAATAGAGCACCTTTGTACAGTTGGTTAGTGGGGGACTATCAAGTTTGTTGGGGTTGAAACCTGCAAGGGGATCAAAAGTGGTACAGGAATTAGATATAAATCATAAGTCTACAAAACTGTTCATCCAGGCTTTTGACTTAAAACCAAGCTGAAATGATTTAATGTTTCATGTATGAATGAATACACCAATTTAATATTTTGTTCTACTAATCTAGGCAGAAATAAAATTGAGCAAGCATCTTGGTATTGAAACACATTTTTTTTCCATTTTGTTCAAAGAAAACAGCAGATGAAGGCAAACCAATATTTCTTATATAAGTTTATTTATAACTGTAATTTAAACATATACCCTAAAGACATTACTATTTAACATCAGGCTATGACAGAAGAAATACAGATGAGCTAACTAGGCCTTGTATGATCACAAAATGCAGAATAAACAAGAGCTGTCACAGAGACGGTGCACTGGATTATTCCCCCACTTTAAGTATAAGGATTGATTAAGTTTTGGTGAAATATGCATGGATCACTGTAAAATTAGATTAAGTGCAAAACCTCAACTAGAATTTCTAAGTCAAGTAGTAAAAGGCCAAACCTTACATTATATGCAAGATAGAGTTATCCAACTTGAGTATTTAAGTATGTTTGATTGTTGAGTATTGTATGAAGTCTCAATGCAAGACATCAAGAAGTCGCTGTGATATTAACCTATATGTGCTTACATGCAAAAGCGTAACCAGAATTTCAAGTCGAATAATAAGGCCCATGATTTGCATTATATTAAAAAAACATTATCTAACTCCATTAATTAAATAGGTTGGATAGTTGGGAAAATATATCAAAAGTTTCAATGCAATTCATGGTGTATTTCCTGGGCTTGAAGGTGCTACTCTAACCAAAGTGTGACGCAGCCATCAGCTGACAACACTGACGTAGCCGCAGCCAGGTTGTGTAGAATAGCTCTCCTTATTCTTTAAATAGACAAGCTAATTAAAAATGAAACTGGAATTTTGTATGTTGATCATAAGTCAGTGAATTCTTTTGGAATTATTTTTACCTCCTATTCCAGGCAAATTGGGAAAAAAGTTGACATAGGGAAAAATACAATATAATGCAAGTATACATGTTTTTATGAATTTTTTTAAGAAGGCAGTGAATTGCACCAATTCACTTAAGTGTCATATTATTGTTACCACTTAAGTGAATAGAAGTTCAGCCAGAATTCAGATTAAACAAAATTCAGGAAATGAAAACAATCAAGTTGTTGCCATCTGTGATGTTTCTACAGATTTAACATTTCTGATTTGACTACTAAGATCTTCAATGATACGAACCCTGACGGTTGTTTAGCAAACGTCAAGATGGGATTTTATCCTCCCTTCTATCAAAAACCTACAACATTTAGACTGGATGACGACCAATTTCACAGCCTAGCTATACAGGTATAGGTGTGTGTGTGTCTATGTGTAGGGGGTGTTAGGAGGGTGTAATGTTTCTATACAAACCCAGTGACACACGGGTGGGGCACTCACTTGTTTGTCTACTACCTGGGATGGCAGTGATCGGGGAGCGGCGTATATCACCCGTGCCGTCAAAATTCAGCTTCCGAGACACATGCTGGTCATACCCGCCCTGCAAAAATATTATTGAAAATATGATATCTATTTCACAAGATTTTTTTTATTAGCATACATGCCATATTTTCTGGAGACCATTCAGGGGGATTTGTTCAAGTCTGAAAATTTAGGGGGATTTTGGTAGTATTCAGGGGGATTTTTTAGCAGATCTAATTCTTTAAAATTTCAAAGTATTTTAAGACGCAAGTACGAAAAAAACAATTTGCCATAATTTTGAAAGGCTCCCGAGGGGATTATGTCCAGAATTTAAGGGGATTTGGGTCACATACCAGGGGATTTTCATCATCACCATGTACCATTACGGGCATGACACACGTGCCAATTCACATTGTTTACCGCTTTTTCCAGCACTTCATCTATATTTTATGAGACACAGCCATATTGCATAATAAAAGCACTGACTTGCAAAATAGAATACTTCACAGAAAAATATGTTTCAGAGACAATTTAATGGGCTTACCTTCCTCTAAAATTGGATACAAAATCTGCTGCCTATGATCATAAATCATGACTTTCAGACTAATAGAGAGAATGGAATGAATTATCAATATTTTTCATTTCAATTCCCAAATAGTCAGATTTGTTTGCTTCTGATAAAAAGCAAATGCATAATTTATTGTTTAAGTTCATAAACATATCTTCTTTTGGCATTCATCAAAAAATAAAAACATCACCACCATAATAAATAAATAAAAGTCATTTCATCCTAATTGTCTACTTTCAGTTTCTCTTCTGGAAGTTCTGTTATTTTCCGATATTTGCGATGAAGGTCAATGTCATGTATTTAAACATATTAGTGAGGCATAACAAAGAACAGCATTGTCTATTAGTTATTTTAATCCTTTTATTTACTAATTTACTGTCACCTTTAAATTATTAATCCTTTTGATGACAATGACACATGTTTTGAAGAACACTTTAATTTGTTACATCCTCTCTGATTGGATAAAAATTTTAACCAATAAAAATCGACCTTTTATCTGACCAGTCTAATTGACATTTCTTACGCAAATTCTGTCAGTTTCAATCAAAACAATGCATGAAATGTGATCGCTGATTTATTAAGTGTCACCCAATAGGTGTTGTTAAAACACACCATCAGTTGATAATCCATTTAAGCTTCAGGACAGGAAGGGCATTATAACTGTAAACAGGCATATATAATTAAACCCTGTGATAAATTTGCGTAATTTTAAACACACTTTTTTTAATTCTGGGGGATTTTCATCCCCCTCCGGGAGACCGGGGGATGGGTCAAAATTCCGGGGGATTTTTTCCCCCTCCGGGGGATATGGCATGTATGTATTAAATATACATGGATGCTTGAATTTAGATACTACACTCATGATACATAACTTTTGCTGATAAATATTGCATACTTTAATAAAAAAATGAAAAGATAATCTCCTATGTACAAAATTATACCTTTAAAAATCATTTTAAGATATTTAAGAAAATTCACATACTTTGTTGTTTTTACTAAGCAAATTTCAAAGACTGAGAGCACATTCTCACCAAATGCCCGGAGCTACTGCTGCTTGAGTTATGTGAGGAGGGCAGTCTCTCAAGGAGCGTAGATATCCCCTGTTCGATAGTGTCCAGAGTGTGCTGGTGGGGGTCAGCGGGGGAAAAACATTGACGCAGGCTGCCGAGGGACTCGCGTAACACTCCTAGCTCGTCCGCTCCAGTCTGGAGGTAGATAACAATGATGCAAGGTTTCAAATAGGAATAAAAAGTTTCAATCCAATATACTTCCAGAAATATTAACTTGAAGGTATAATTTAAATGTAGCTGCTGTATAAGACGTTGTAAATACAATAGCCAACAAGTGATTGTTTGGCTAAATGAATCGAACAATGACATTTTTTAAGCCAGAGCTCCACATCAGAGGCAAAATTGAGTAAACCCATGGAAATAATGGAAAACGCACTTAATTTGGAACCAACATGAATCAAAACACATTGGAATAAGTGAAAAGGTCATTCTAATCAATGGCATGCTTATTATCAAGTAAGGAGTTAATCGATTATATTTAAAAGAGTGGAGCATAGCCAATATAAAGCAACATTTAATTTCCTTTGCAGTGTGTCAAACATATACTCTTTTGACATCATTCCTGCTCCAAAACTGTGTCAAACATGTACACATTTGACAACATTCCTGCTTGAACACTGTGTCAAACATGTACACATTTGACAACATTCCTGCTTGAACACTGTGTCAAACATGTACACATTTGACAACATTCCTGCCATAACACTGTGTCAAACATGTACACATTTGACAACATTCCTGCTTTAACACTGTATCAAACATTTATACATTTGACAACATTGTCACCTATTTTTTGCCTGCATCTATGGGTGCGTCCTATACACAGACATTCATGGCTTGTGCAATATCACAGAAAACAATGCAACAAACATTTGGATATCAGAGATCTGATAAAAGCAAATAGAAATATAAGCAAAATCAAAGTCTAAAAGACAACATCTTACAGGTTGGGGTCGTAAGTGCTCGTTCTTATCATGTTTCGTGTGAAGGATTTTCCCAGCCAGTCGAGCCATCTGTTGGTCTTGAGAGGCGACTCTCGCCCGTAATGAAGCCTGGAGGGGGCATGCAGATTTACAGGTAATAAAACAGCTTAGTTATGAAGAAGTAACACTAAAGCAGTGACCTTTCTTTTTGTTGGAATTATTAAATTTACTTGCATGTTTTCCCAAGCATAGAATCTTACCATTTTTACAAATTTATGTCTTCTGTAAGAACATTGATTTTCTAAAATAAAAAGCAATATTTGCACAAAACAAAGCAATCACACAATAACTGTTTTGTTAATCTAAACTGTGAAATTACGTTTTCCTCTAATTTTCCCAATTTTAAATTAATTTCCCACTTTAAAAGTCAAGGTACATGCGTTTAAAAAAAATGTTCCAAGAAAATCACTGCTTAGTTTTACAAAACAAATAAAATACAAAGAAATTTGAAGCAGTCCCATGCTTAAGGTAGGCAGCCAACACAAGAACGTGAATATTTAAATCTACAGAATTAAGAGAATAATGCAAAAATGTTGTTAACAACTAAATGGTAGATATACTGGTAAAGCAACTGTTCATTGTTCAGAAGTAGCAAAATGAACAAAACTGGTTAAGTCTTTAGTTATGTCGTTTTGACGGGGTCAAAGTTAACCAAAATGTTTATTGATTGGTCAATATTTATCCAATAATAACTATTATCAATCAAATAACACAAATGTGCAAACTTGCCTAAAGTTAACATGGGGACAACTTGTAATTGTATTTATAACATTAGCTGCTGAAGCACATAGAATCGAACACTATTTTTCCTCATTCAAACAGAGTCTTAAATACAAATTTACAGAAAATAGAAATTAATAAACGAAGAGCACATAAATCATTCACAAAGCAAGCAAACTGAAAATACATACACCAGTCTCATCTACAACACGGAAACGATCGCCAAGCTCCTTAACCTGTAGCTTTAGGGACTTTGTCACGCTTTCTTTATCTGCTATCTGCATTTGAATCTCGTGTTGGAGGTGGTCTATTCGCTGGTCTCGACGGGTTATGTCTTTCTGATAAACAAACACGGCAACACTGGTTTATAAACACTTTCTATTTAACACCCTTCATGGGTTTATTGAAAACTTGAGCTCTTACTAAATGTGAATACCCCCAAACGCTGGCCTGATAGGAAATGGCAGTGAAATATTTATAAATCCGACATACCAATGACTATGCTGTTGATAAAGTTATGGTTCTTGTACACTGCATTCTCTCTTATTGAGCTTTACCATTGTATAAAGTTTTATTCAATTTCATCCAGTTGTTTTCAAGCCGTCCTTCAGACAGAGAGTAACAAAGGGCAAGAACTATAATTATCTGAAAAAAAAGTTATGGTTCTTGTACAAAGCACTGCTTCTCATTGTGCTTTACCATTGTGTGAAGTTGAATGAAATTCCATCAAGTAGTTTTTAAATTATGCTCCTGACATGGAAAATTGTAATGGACTGACTACAAGGTGACTTCAATATATTCCCTTAAAACCCTGTTGGCCTGGGGTATAAAAATGGTGGATTTTATCCAGAAGAACCATTTGAAACAGTGAAATTATTGAAATGCATGTTGACTGTATCTCTTATTTTAGCTCCTTTCACTACACATTTCACTAGTGGAAAAGTTATGGGATATCAATTTGGTGCTTATTTAATAAAATATATTGCTATCTTACACTGAATAAAAACACACAATTATCCTGAAAATAAGAAAAAAGGCTGTATATATTGCTCCAGGGTGCAAAACATTTTTCATGTTGGGCTAATACAAGAGTTTATCATAATAGTTGTCACTTTAACTTGTCATTTAATCAGTATTTCCTTTATTCCCTTTTTTTCATTTGCCGTTTTGAGCATTAGAATTAGACATTTATATAGAAATCATTGGATTCCCAAAGGCAATTACAAATTTTTCAGTAGCCAAATACCTTTAATATATACAACATACATGAGCATGAAGTTATTCTTATAAACTTACTCTTAAATCTGATATCATCTTGTCTTTATCTTGTATCTGTTTGGAAATGTTAATCTGTAATGAAAGGAAATAGAATCATGTCACACAGTACACAATACAGTAATTATTGAACTAACTTTCTACATCAAAATCTCTTCCCTTTCTTATCAAGGAGTATGTTCCTCCAATCTTTATAACTAGTTTGGCAAGTGCTTTCCCAACTTTAATTCCCCATACCCCCACTCAAACCAAACAAGATACCACACAGCACATTAATTCCTCATAACCCCTCTCAAACCAAACAAGATACCACACAGCACATTAATTCCCCATACCCCCTCTCAAACCAAACAAGATACCCCACAGCACATTAATTCCTCATAACCCCTCTCAAACCAAACAAGATACCACACAGCACATTAATTCCCCATACCCCCTCTCAAACCAAACAAGATACCACACAGCACATTAATTCCCCATACCCCCACTCAAACCAAACAAGATACCACACAGCACATTAATTCCCCATAACCCCTCTCAAACCAAACAAAATACCACACAGCACATTAATTCCCCATACCCCCTCTCAAACCAAACAAGATACCACACAGCGCATTAATTCCTCATACCCCCTCTCAAACCAAACAAGATACCACACAGCACATTAACACACATTAATTCCCCATACCCCCTCTCAAACCAAACAAGATACCACACAGCACATTAATTCCTCATGTCCCCTCTCAAACCAAACAAGATACCACACAGCACATTAACTCCCCATACCCCCTCTCAAACCAAACAAGATACCACACAGCACATTAACACACATTAATTCCCCATACCCCCTCTCAAACCAAACAAGATACCACACAGCACATTAACACACATTAATTCCCCATACCCCCTCTCAAACCAAACAAGATACCACACAGCACATTAATTCCCCATACCTCCTCTCAAACCAAACAAGATACCACACAGCACATTAACACACATTAATTCCCCATACCCCCTCTCAAACCAAACAAGATACCACACAGCACATTAATTCCCCATACCTCCTCTCAAACCAAACAAGATACCACACGGCACATTAACACACATTAATTCCCCATACCCCCTCTCAAACCAAACAAGATACCACACAGCACATTAATTCCCCATACCCCCTCTCAAACCAAACAAGATACCACACAGCACATTAATTCCCCATACCTCCTCTCAAACCAAACAAGATACCACACAGCACATTAACACACATTAATTCCCCATACCCCCTCTCAAACCAAACAAGATACCACACAGCACATTAACACACATTAATTCCCCATACCCCCTCTCAAACCAAACAAGATACCACACAGCACATTAACACACATTAATTCCCCATACCCCCTCTCAAACCAAACAGGATACCACACAGCACATTAATTCCCCATACCTCCTCTCAAACCAAACAAGATACCACACAGCACATTAACACACATTAATTCCCCATACCCCCTCTCAAACCAAACAAGATACCACACAGCACATTAACACACATTAATTCCCCATACCCCCTCTCAAACCAAACAAGATACCACACAGCACATTAACACACATTAATTCCCCATACCCCCTCTCAAACCAAACAGGATACCACACAGCACATTAATTCCCCATACCTCCTCTCAAACCAAACAAGATACCACACAGCACATTAACACACATTAATTCCCCATACCCCCTCTCAAACCAAACAAGATACCACACAGCACATTAATTCCCCATACCTCCTCTCAAACCAAACAAGATACCACACAGCACATTAACACACATTAATTCCCCATACCCCCTCTCGAACCAAACAAGATACCACACAGCACATTAATTCCCCATACCCCCTCTCAAACCAAACAAGATACCACACAGCACATTAATTCCCCATACCTCCTCTCAAACCAAACAAGATACCACACAGCACATTAACACACATTAATTCCCCATAACCCCTCTCAAACCAAACAAGATACCACACAGCACATTTATTCCCCATACCCCCTCTCAAAACAAACAAGATACCACACAGCACATTAATTCCCCATACCCCCACTCAAACCAAACAAGATACCACACAGCACATTAATTCCCCATACCCCCTCTCAAACCAAACAAGATACCCCACAGCACATTAATTCCCCATACCCCCTCTCAAACCAAACAAGATACCACACAGCACATTAATTTCCCATACCCCCTCTCAAACCAAACAGGATACCCCACAGCACATTCATTCCCCATACCCCCTCTCAAACCAAACAAGATACCCCACAGCACATTAATTCCCCATACCCCCTCTCAAACCAAACATGATACCCCACAGCACATTAACACACATTAATTCCCCATACCCCCTCTTAAACCAAACAAGATACCACACAGCACATTAATTTCCCATACCTGTTCGGAGTCAAAGTTTTGTTTCTGGAAGTCTCTGCGTAGTAACTCAGACTTGAGCTGGGAAATGGTTGTCTCCTGGTCTGTGATTCTCTGTTGGAGGCCAGACTGAAACACAAATACGTATCCTAGTGTAAATACATTAACGTTTCCAGATTTTCATTTTTTTGTTCTTTATTTACTGAAAACAACACATAACAGATGATAACAGACCCAAATCCCTAAAATTAAGTTTGAGTTTGCAGGATTCAGAACCAAAAAGTATTAAATGTCTTAGATGCCTGTTGAAAATGTTTTCATTGTCATATTTTCATTTTTTCTTCAAGCCCATAAGCCCTCCAGTGGTAAAAAACTTTCTGGGCTTGCTCAGATTTCAAATATAATATATATATATAGCAGAAATTGCTTAACAATTTGGCCCACCATTTTCATCAACTTCTGTTAATCTCCATCAACAGACTTAATACATATACAATCAATATAAAAAATACATTAATGCTTATTTTATAATGATAATAAACTTAGTTTTATGATGAGTGTATATTTAAATTATGATTATAACACGAAATTTAAATTTTATTCATTGTAAAATTGTCTTTATTTTGATGAATAAATGAAAAAGGCTATGAGGAACAAAACAAGAGCGTGACGCGGCACAAACACCAACACTTCTCTTGTTTGTTTCACTAAAAATAGGGTTACAAGAGTGGTCGAAATTATACTACTCAAAATTTGATAAGGATCACTTGATTAGTTATTTGTAAAAACTTAACCAAATAAGCATGCTTATTTAATTTCAAAGCATTAGTTTTATTCCTTCGTTGACCTCTAGAATGTTCGATTATTTTGATTGTATTGCTACCAGCGCGTGCACGGGCGGCACGGAAAACTGCATACCCACAAAATAAGGCATTTGGCATACATGTTACAACTAAAACATGTGGTCATTTCTTGTTTTTCGCTTCGTGTATTCGATTTTTACCCGCACCATCTACCACATTGCGTTTGCCAAACAGAAGACGTTTAACTCCTGATGAAATGCATGTTGGCATTGGAATGCTGGAGGCAGGGTTGCCTCAGAGGATTGTGACAGAACACCTGAATGTGTCACAAAGTGTAGTTTGCAGGATGTGGAATCGTTATCAAACGAATGGAAATGCTTAAAATCGACATGGTGGTGGTCGTGCAAATGCTACGTCTGACGTTCAGGATCGTTACATTGCGGTTTAAGCCAGACGTTACCGCTTTTGTAACGCCACTTCGTTACTTAATGACTGCAGAACGCCACAATCGTTTCAACGCAAACCATCAGAAATCGTTTGCATATTGCTGGCTTGATGGCACGACAACCGGCCATTCGCATCCCATTGACCCGATACCACATCCAAGAGCGTTGGACTGGGCACGTCAACACGTTGGATGGACGTTAAACGAATGGACCACAGTGCTTTTTACAGACGAGTCAAAGTTTTGTATCGACGTTCCAGAGTGTGGAGGGGACGTAACGGACGTTTTGCTCCAGCTTGTGTCACCGAACATGACCGTTATGGCAAGGGCTCAGTCATGGTATGGGCCGGAATCAGCATGCATGGGAAAACAGTCTTACACGTAATTGAAAACAGTACATTGACGGCTGTTCGTTATTGTAACAAGATCCTGGACGTTTATGTTCGACCGTATGCAGGTGCAATTGGTCCTGATTTCATTCGCATGGATGATAATGCGCGTCCACACAGAGCAAACATCACAAACCAATTTCTGGAAAATGCTATCATCGAGAGAATGGACTGGCCAACTCGTTCCCCCGACATGAACCTGATCGAACATGCCTGAGACATGCTTCAGAAAGCTGTTTCTGCTCGTCCAGTCCAGCCAACAATGGTTCCTCAGCTCAGAACAGCGCTTCATGAGGAATGGGCCAGACTCCCTCAGCAACAGCTCCGGAGGCTTATCAGCAACATGCGGAGGCGATGTCAAGCAGTTATTGAGGCTCCTGGACATCACACACGCTAACATTGGTTTAAGAAAAGTTCAAAGATATTCTGTTGACTTTCTAAATTTGTTGACAACTTGATATAGGCCTGATTTTGTCCCCTATCATGTTTAGGAGTCCGTTACGCTTTCATAGAATTGGTTTGGTACTGATATCTTATGACATTTGAAACCTGAAACAATGCCATTTGATAACATTTAGTGTTGATATATCGTTTTCTCGAAATATGTATGTACTTTATATTAAAAAGCATGATCCCTATCAAATTTTGAGTAGTATAAAACAAGCCCACAAGCCCTGCACTGGTTAAAATGCTATCCTGGCTTGTTCAAATTCTGGATTTTACAAAGTAGGGATTGTAAATAACATTGATGCCAAACACTTATGCTGGAATTTGGGCTTGTTCAACCAAAGTCTAATTTTGATGACTGTTATACAACAGAGCAATTGTCTTAGCCAGAATCATGGGTCTTGCTATTGTTCTGCATATTGTCTCTGGTTACATGTATACCAAGTTTTACTTATTACTTATTATTTTGTTGAATGGTGTCTGAAAAATATCCAAGTTAATCTTTTTACACAATAACACCAACATCCACACCAAGCCTATCACAATGCCTTCTTCAAAGAAGACAAGCTGATAATTAAGCATTATTACAAAAAAAAATGAAATTGCCATTTTATTAATTTTTTTAAAACACCCTA
This sequence comes from Mya arenaria, assembly GCF_026914265.1. Classification (NCBI taxonomy): domain Eukaryota; kingdom Metazoa; phylum Mollusca; class Bivalvia; order Myida; family Myidae; genus Mya; species Mya arenaria. Next base: position 8,459,997 of record NC_069126.1, read on the forward strand.
CCTTAACACCCTGGACCTTCATGAGTTCGAGCTTGTTTTTGGAAAGGTCTTCCCTCAGCTCCTGGCAAACGTCCTTCGACTGTTGTAACTGACTTTGAAGTATCACCTGAAGGAAGGATAAACAAAATAATGTATAATGACTTTTTACTTATAGTGATCAAGTGATAACAAGTCTTTTTGATACATCAATATGCCTCTAGGATTTCAGTCTTAGATACATGTGTTAATGTGCTTGAAAAAAGGATTTTCGGGACTTTAGGGCCAAGGGAATGCTTTGACATAAATCCTTGGAATTTAGTAGTGGAATTTAGTAAAGAGATTTTAAAAAGTTTTTTATCACATGCTACACCTTGTTTCCGGTTTAATATAACCATCACATATTTTTTTTTATATTACACATGTGTATTATAACATTGCTCTTCATCTATTGGTCAGAAAATATATCGCTCCACATTTATATAAAAAGTTAATTGGCAAAAAGGAACTGCTAATTGGTAATATTCCTGTATACCAAACCTTCAATTCTTATTTTATTTCTATAATAAATATTTGTTTTGTTAGAGTAGTTGAATTTCTTTCTAAATATTAAGAGGATAACAAAGTATGTCGTCTTGATATCTTGAAAAAGCAAATTTATAAGCGTCCAAAATTTAGTTTATTTTAACCGAAAATGAACATAAACATTATGACGTCACATCTACTAGATGACGTCATGATGGTATGTTCACTTCCGGTATAACAGAAAGAAAGATTTCGTTAAAATTAAAGTGTTTACAGTGTGATTTTTACTGGATATCATCTGAGAATGCATTCTTAAATAAACGGAATTAAAACGATCGGGTATATATATGCTGTTTTAAATAAATCCTGGTACTACATTCCTGCAATGCATGTAGCGCGGGAAATGACAACACTTGGTGATATTCGGCTCATCAGCCTCGCAGGTGAAATAGGTAGGGTTTGTTTTGCCATTTTATACCGGAAAAAGCATGTGATAAAAAGAATCTGACCCTCGTTGTCATTTAATACCAATTCTTATTTTACTCGTCCAGGAAAACTGTTAGTAAGCTCGCCAAAGGCTCGCTAACTAACAGTTTTCCTGAACTCGTTTAATAAAAATTGGTATTAAATGACAACTCATGTCAGATCCTCTGTGTACATTCATGGCTATTCGATTTAAACATTATAACCCCTGGGGGGAAAGGCACTTATAAATTATGCCATCCCCCTGCAGAAACAAATTTATCCTTTTTAGGTCATAATTAGGGAAAAAGGACACCTATCCATATACTATCCCAATATTTCCCTTCCCCACAGTAGTTATATGTTTAACTAGAAAAGCCCTCATAATCCTCCTAGAGATTACTTTTCAAGAAACTGCTCAAAGAATTCAGGGCCCCCTGGGTTTTTAGTCTTAATCTAAAGAATACAGTCTCTACGTGTTTATCAAAGTTAAAACAATCCACCAAGTCCCATTTTCCCATACTCACAATTTGTTCTTCCGGCGTTGTTCCCTCAACGTATTCCCGCGACCTGCTCTCAGCTCCATCCGGGGGCTGCCCACTCAACAACTGTAAACAATTAGACAAGTTTTAAATAACATTTCCTTACAATCCAAGTAATATGAGCTAAGGCCAACAAAAAGAATCATTCTCTTCAAATAAATACATTTTTACAGACTCCTAAATCCATTATTTAGTTTGCCAATGGTTTATCTTAACAAATACCAGCAGCACTATTTCAATCCATCCGGAACATTTCATTATCATTTCTGTATCATTTTCCTACAGTTTCACTTGCTTAAGGTAAAATTTATACCAAGAAACATGATCATAGCACCTGTTGCACATTCCTCATTACCAGGTGTATTCATGGCTAATAAATCCATTGAACACCCTGAGCAAATTTACATGCCATATTTTCTGGAGACCATTCAGGGGGATTTGTTCAAAAGGCTGAAAATTCAGGGGGATTTTGGTTGTATTCAGGGGATTTTTTTAGCAGGTCTAAGTTGGCGAAATTTTAAAGTATTTTTAGACGCAAGTACGAAAAAATGTATTCACATATAGTTTGCTTTGAAAACCTCTTAACTTTTTCATTATACAGAATTGTTTTATGTCATGATTTATCACATTCTTATGATACACTGTCATGTCATACTGTAATGCACATGCAGAACAAAATATGTCATTGGAAAAATATGTTTTCGAGACAATTAAATTAAATTTACCTTCCTCCCAGGTCTTTTAAAAAAATGTGCTTAATTCTATCAGCTTGATGACTTTCAGACAATAAGAGAATAGAATAAATAATTAATTTCTTCCTTCCAAAATAGTAATCTTTCTTTGCCTTTGATAATTACTACAAATTAATTGATCAATTGTTGTAAGTTTCCTTTTGGCATTTCACCCTAGTGGAGTTGTTTCTTTGCATTCAGTTTCACTCACATAATGTGGTTTCACTTACTTTGTCATTATTGCTTGATGTGAAATTTCTAAAAAAAAATAAAAAAAATATATATAAAAAAAAATTCTTATAAATTCCAGGGGATTTTTATCTCCCGCCGGGAGACCGGGGGATGGATCGAAATTCCGGGGGATTTTTTCCCCCGTTGGAGGATATGGCATGTATGAATTAATTGCTGAAACCACATACTCATGAATAAATATTGAGATGAAATCCGGACGTTTGATTGGACGCCTGAGAAAGGACGTTTGATTGGACGCTTGAGAAAGGACGTTTGATTGGACGCCTGATAAACACATCAGTCAAAATGAAAATAGCCGTGCATTACAGAATTTCGCTAGCCTACATTCCCACAGTATATTCTGTTAAGTAATTTGAATAACATAGCGTGGATTCCTACTTGTCATTTTATGCACATGCTATCATCACAGCAATATTCCAAGTTTTAGAAATACATCACAGTAACAGCTCAAGACAATCTCTTTGCTCTATTAATGACAAGCAAGCTTCAGATTATAGAAAAGAGGACTAGAAAAGTGATTATATAGGATTAGGGGCACTTTGCGGATATACTATAATAGTTCCTACTAGATCCTGAAGTTGTGAGAGATCTTTCTTGATAGTCGCCATTGCATCAGCCAGTTTCAGGTACTCTGAGAGCAGGTCGTCATATTGGGCCTTCTGGACGGTGGGGCCTCGTGCCGGGGTGAACACACTGTCCTCAAGCTCCGTACCACTGTCTTTACCTTAGAGAAGTGAAATTACATTGTAAATTTTTTACACTTTAACAAAGAAGCGTGCAATTGCTGTTTTTTTTCACTGTTGTGGGCAAAAGATTAGCTCCTTAGTGTTAAGCCATTTGTATGACCAGATAGCATGGCTTGACAAATGAAAATTGGTTTGTGTTAAATCTCACATCTGAACAAATTTGCATAAAACATATTATATTGGCACTCAGTAAAAAATCCAATTTCCATTGTTATAAAATAATACAGCCTACTTTTGAACAAATATATAATTAACGCAAACTTTACGCAACAGTACATGTGGTAGTATCTTACATGAGATGTAATCGGCAGATCGACTCTTGGACACAGATGACATGACAGAGAGGGTGGTGAGGGGTGTGTCTGCTCCAACAGACGACGTGGACGATGCCATCAAAGTTGGTGGGCTGTGCACGTGGCTCGTCGGAGAGCTGCCTGCACTGGCCCCGTCAACATCGCCGCGTTCCCGCCCTGGCACATAGCGAGGGTGGTCTGCATGGAAACTTGTGTCCGAGTCACTGTACTGGTCTGAACTGCTCTCATTGTTGTAATGACGTCTGAAAAATTTATTCCATAAACCATTTGAAAAAAACAGAAATGTCAAAATGGCATAATAAACCCTTTACCTTAGTGGCCACTTGTAAAGTAGCGCATATATAACAAAACAAACTATTTCTTTTTACATCTTCTTATAACAAAATTTATTTAAAAATCCCCAAATATAGTTTTGTCAAACTAAAAATGAACAAGAGCTATAATTTTCAATGATGGATGCCCTTAAAGTGCCAGATTCAATGGAAATTGCTTACATTCAGAAATAGCAATTTTAAACAATAAGTATATATGCAGGACGCCATGATTGTTGACTTCAAGTGTCAGGAGTGATAAACTAAAAGGCAGGGACTTTGACACATCAAGAGATAAGGACCTGCACCCAACATGATGCCTGTATGTGCCAGACATCTGCGTCAGGTTATTTCAAAATGGCACTGAGCATGACAAAATTACAACATGGAAATGAAAAACGGCCGTACAGACAGATGGAGCCATATGAATGTGCCCACCCCTGAGCAACTCCTCTCTTTATGCATATACAGGTATAACACCTCCATTCTTGCTTGTTATTTATAGTTTAAGGTCAACAACATATTCCATATTCCATATTAAATTTAATACAGGATTTGGGTAAAAATTTACGTTAAACTTTTTCATATATTAGTGTTTTAAGATGGGAATTGTGTCAAAATAAGGGAAAATAAATGCGGATAGATCACAAAGGCAAGGGAAAAAACAACTGCAAAGTTAGTACAGGTTGTCTCCCTTAACTTTAATTATTATCTCTTCAACAAAGGCAAGGAATACAGGTTGCCTCCCTTAGACTATATTTTTTTCTCTTGGCAACAATAGCAATTTTGATCATTTCAAAGGCCATAATTTAGTAATTTCAAAGGCCATAATTTAGTAATACATGGGCAGATATGTCTGGTTTAAAAAGTACACAAGCTCTCATAGTTATCTAACTACTGTAAAAGTTTTATTAAGATACTATCACAACGGACACTGGGCCATGGTAAAAACTCTTCAGACCTTTGGCCAATAGAGCTGAAGTATAACACTCCTTATATGAAAAATAAAATTGGTTGAATATTATCATTACATATTTGAAAAAAATGACCCAAATCAGGCATAGGAAACCAATGCGTTGAAAAGGGATCGACATGAGATCAAGTAGATCAAGCAAGTTCAACAAGATTTTTCAAATCACTGACCATTCAGCTTCAAAACCTTAAAGATGGAAAGTAGCCCATGGTCAGATATGGTATAACCATGCTTTGATTTTAGAAAAACAAACAAACACATGTAACTCTAAGTAGTCACTTCCAATTTATCTGCCCTTAAGTTACCTATGATGATAATCCCTGCCCTTTCGCCTGAAACTGCTACCAGCTTTGGCTACGTTTCTCCTAGCGGCTGTCAGGGCGGCAGATGCTCCCTGGAAATGAGTTCATATGTGTAATACAAAGCAGTTTAAATTTTGCAATGATACATGTATAGTTTGATTAGTATATAGCGAGATGTCTGGTTTATATACATACTTGCGATACTAAAATTATGATAGCAACATGATAGCAAATGGCTATACAGTGGTCAAAATGTACATACGTACTACCAGTATGGCATCAAATGGCTATACAGTGGTCAAAATATACATACGTACTACCAGTATGGCATCAAAAGCCTATACAGTGGTCAAAATATACATATGGTAGTATGGCATCAAAAGCCTATACAGTGGTCAAAATATACATATGGTAGTATGGCATCAAAAGCCTATACAGTGGTCAAAATATACATACGTACTACCAGTATGGCATCAAAAGCCTATACAGTGGTCAAAATATACATACGTACTACCAGTATGGCATCAAAAGCCTATACAGTGGTCAAAATATACATACGTACTACCAGTATGGCATCAAAAGCCTATACAGTGGTCAAAATATACATACGTTCTACCAGTATGACAGCAAACGGCTATACAGTGGTCAAAACATACATACGTACTACCAGAATGGCAGCCAATGGCTATACAGTGGTCAAAATATACATACGTACTACCAGAATGGCAGCCAATGGCTATACAGTGGTCAAAATATACATACGTACTACCAGAATGGCATCAAATGGCTATACAGTGGTCAAAATATACATACAATTTATGAACATACTACCAGTATGACAGCAAATGGCTATACAGTGGTTTAACTACCTGTAAGCACATTTTCACATGGCCTACACTGGGCAATACTTTCCGGGCTTGCTTTAAATCTTGATTTTATATTGCGAGGCAGGCTGAATTATTTTGATGCCAAGCACTAGTGTAAGAATTTTGGCTTGTTCATCATTCCAGACATCTGACCTTGGTGCTGCTATACATAGAAATTTGTCTGACCTTGGCGCTGCTATACATAGAAATTTGTCTGACCTTGGCGCTGCTATACATAGAAGTTTGTCTGACCTTGGCACTGCTGTACATAGAAATTTGTCTGACCTTGGTGCTGCTATACATAGAAATTTGTCTGACCTTGGCGCTGCTATACATAGAAATTTGTCTGACCTTGGCGCTGCTATACATAGAAATTTGTCTGACCTTGGCCCTGCTATACATAGAAATTTGTCTGACCTTGGCGCTGCTATACATAGAAGTTTGTCTGACCTTGGCGCTGCTATACATAGAAATTTGTCTAACCTTGGCGCTGCTATACATAGAAGTTTGTCTGACCTTGGCGCTGCTGTACACAGAAATTTGTCTGACCTTGGCACTGCTATACACAGAAATTTGTCTGACCTTGGTGCTCCTATACATAGAAATTTGTCTGACCTTGGCGCTGCTATACATAGAAATTTGTCTAACCTTGGCGCTGCTATACATAGAAGTTTGTCTGACCTTGGCACTGCTGTACACAGAAATTTGTCTGACCTTGGCACTGCTATACATAGAAATTTGTCTGACCTTGGTGCTGCTATACATAGAAATTTGTCTGACCTTGGTGCTGCTATACATAGAAATTTGTCTGACCTTGGTGCTGCTATACATAGAAATTTGTCTGACCTTGGCACTGCTGTACATAGAAATTTGTCTGACCTTGGTGCTGCTATACATAGAAATTTGTCAGTTGTCAACACAATGAAAAAAATCAAGTTTTTTTAAGCATTCAATATTTCTTACAACTTCTGTCAAATTTATTTATTTACAGACACACACATAAATATTAAATATGTATAAGAAACATTTGTTGATGTTTTTAAAATGATCACAGTACAATTCAAGGTTTGTTCTAAGGAACTACAAGTGGTAGCTAAAATTTAAACAGAAATAATATTTGTCATTCTGACATTAATAATTCTCTATTATTATTCTTTTTGAGTATACACCATTTGAAATACTATTAGCAGCCAATGGCAATTGTGCCTACTGGTTCCTCTAACATAGCAATTAAGTGCACACCTGCATGAAGCAACACTCAACAAAATCTTATCACATACCTGAGCTATGGCACTGACATTAGGACTGCGTCTGTCTGACTTGGTAGATCCCCTACTAGATGACGATGAGTGTTTTACGCTGTTTGGCTTGTAGTGGGCCGCCAGGGCCAAAATAAGTCGCATGATTGACTTCAGGTTACCATCCACTATGTCTGTAAGTGTAAAATCAAGATATAAATCAATCATATGGCATCATTTTCTTGCCTAAAAGGGACTAGACACCAGATGGTACCAAAAAGGGCAAATACAGTATTTCATAAAAACAAGTCTAAAATTGTCAATGCCAGTTAGTATCAGGCTGATCATACATCATTTTTCAAATAAACACAATAACAATGTCACTGACTCTCACGAGCTGAGTTTCCCTGCTTAAAAATAGTGCAAAAAGGTTTTCCAGTTTAAGAAAAGCGTGCAATGTTTTTTCCGTCAGCTTGCAAGTCATGTGATCGTTCCACACACTAAACTGTAAATAAGTGTTTTAGCAACTGCTGTTATTTTCAGCAGAGTTAACCTCTTTTGTTTGATCAATTTCATCACCAATGTCAATTTTAGCTACTTTGTGGTGAAGAGAAAAATTACTATATCTCAATCTTGTATATTTTCAACAGCACTGGAAATGTTTCTTTGATATAAGTATCGAGATTGGGATTTAATGAATACATTTATTGAAATTATTTTCAACCATTTATCTAATGCAACAAACCATGAAGGAATGAAAGGTTGTTTCTAACCTTTAGCCATAATGTGATGCATCCTAATTTTCTTAGCTGCCATAAAATGCAGGATACGTTCCACGTTCTCTTTCATCTCTGCGTAGGTGGATGGCACATCATGGACTCCTGCTATGTCCTCTCCAGCTAGAAATAGTAGCACAAACAATAAAAGACATTGTTGCAAGCTTTCAGATATAGTTAATGATTGCCAGCTTTTAAAAAACCAAGAACTTAACCCTTGTCATATTGACTTTGGTAGCAAAATGAGTTCAGTTAAGGCAGTCACGTTTTCAAAAACAAAAGGTTACTGGATTTAAACAATAATAAATAGTTAATACTTTGTGCAAAATTAAATTAGAGATATTTTTCAAAAGTAATTACAATAGCAATAATTGTTTGGCCATGAGATACAACATGACACAAAAAATGTCACTTTTTACCTATTACCACATATCATATGTCAATTCATTTACTTATATGATACTGTCATAAAAACATTAATTTTTTGTTTTAAACTTATTATTATTAAAAATATTGTCACAGTAAAAAAATGTAATGCAATGTACAACAGGTCACATACCTATGACACTTAGAAGGTCAATGAAGGCAACTCCATCTCTTGTATCATTGCGTAAATCTTCAACAAGTCTAGTTCCAGGTTTCTTTTTTAATTGTGAATTTATCCACTGCATATAGGCATCCAACTGATCCTGAAAAAGAACATTGTATTAATAAATTATTGCAAAAATTAAGAACAAGATATATAAAGCATATCTCTTAAGTATCAGACCAAATTCACCATTATCATTGTTCAATACTTCATTCAAATTTCTCATTTACAAGATTCCCTTTGGAAAAACCATTCCCTTTTTTTTAGAAGGAGACAGACCGTATAAGTAGTTGCTGCAGTGCACATTGGCATAAACCAGCTGCCTTTAGTAAGATCAGAATTAAATGTACCTGTGGTCTTGGGATTCAGCCATGCACCAGGCTTTGCGTTCAACGTTTCGAGTTAAAATCAAGAATACCTTGATCAGTCCAAAAGGTAAGAACCATTTATCTGGTTCGCTTCGATCTCTGTGCTAATAATTTAGCTCTCTTATTTTAGAGTCACACACCTGGCATATTCTTTCTCCTGGAGATTTACTATATTTTCAATACATATAATGCCATTAACCCAAGTTTATACTTACGTTCCAGCCCATCCATGTTGAACTGGACGGATTTGAGCCATCTTTACTAGGCGTTGTACTAGACTGCGTTGCCATTTTAACTTCCCATCATGTTAACATAGAACTTATATGCTCATTTTTGTCACATTCAAAAAGGCAAAGCAACTCAAAACATTTAGTTACAATTTTCATTCATATAATAAAGAGAATTTAGAAATAACAGTTTCATCAACTCATGTCAAAAAATTGTTTACACCATACACTGAAAATGTCTTTGTATAGATTGTTCAAGTTAAATATGGAAGACTGGCTTGACACTTGTTGAAGAAGTTGACATTAGTAACCATAAAATATATCCAAACAGGGACAGTTTTGCTATTTTTCCTTTAGTCAGTCTGTAAGACCATGGTAAATATCAAATAGTGCAAACAAAACGAAGTCACAAATTACAGATTCAATAGCTACATTTGTTAATTAAATTCAAAGTACGGAACTAATATTTTTCCGACGGCCATCATGGCGCCCTACTCTTTAAACCAAAACATTATTATCTAGTAAATGATGTGAACTAGTTGTGCATGGCTTCTAAAAAAACGGATAAAAAAATATTCTAAATAAATATATAAAAAGAAAAACGGTATTGAAAAGAGAATGACTCTACTATTTTAAATTTATTATAGATAAATTAGAGATTAATTTTAGGGAAGGTGTATAAATCTCACCTTTGTTACCATTCGATCAGACTGAGGTAATTGAGCACACCAAATATTTTTTATAATGGTGTTGTTGATGTTGATGATGATGATGATGATGATGATGATGATGATGATGATGATGATGATGATGGTGCTATGTTGCTACTGCTGCTCTTAGTGGTGGTGGTAGTGGTAGTGGTGGTGATAATGATGATGATGATGATAATAAGGAGGAGGAAGAGTAGGTGAAGGGGTAGGAGGAGGAGATTTTGATGATGATGATGATGGCGACGACGACGACGACGACGGAGATGATGATGATGATGATGATGATGATGATGATGATGATGATGATGATGATGATGATGATGATGATGATGATGATAATGATGTTGAGGAGGAGGAGGAGGAGGAAGGGGAAGGGGATATTCGTTGTCGCCCTCGGCGTAATTAGTATACCATTGACAATTCTTGTATTATCTTCCCAGTTTTTATTCAATGGCTAGATATACGGTATCCTATGTTTTACGTTGGTCCGAACTACACTACCTCTATCCGTGCAGATGTCTTGCCGGAACGACTTCCGGACGAGATGACGGGGGGCGACGAGGACCGGTCGGACCCGCGGGAACTCGGGACGCTGGACAGCACGGGGGATACGTGCCGAGAGGAGCCCGTGCTGCAACAGTCGCTGTGACGTCTCTACAATGTTGACAAGTGGCGTAATTTATCGCTTCAATATGCATTTTATCCTTCAGTATTACAGATGCTGTTCTCAATCAATTAAATAACACGATCATTGACTATTTCTGATAACTTAATATATATGTCGTTAAAGTTCGAACTTACAATTGTCTAAAATCAAATTATCATGAAAATCAAGCAATGTATGTGCATGTATGTATCCTTTGTATTTTCTACCTGCTTGTATGAAGGTGGTTTTTTAACCCTATAATGTTTCAATTTCGCAGAATACACCTATCAAACAAATACAGTATACACCACTGTGGATTGTCTTACCCCACGGCCTTTCAGAATGTTAAGTTCCACCCCGACCATGACGCGCGGCGAGAGACGGTTGGGCGGCCGTGGATCCCCGGAAGCGATGATATCCCCGTGGACGGAGGGCGGCGAGGGAAGCGGGAAGTGGGATCCTGGGTGGCGGTCAGCATTGAGATTGTTTATAATGTGCTGCAGTTTTCTGCCAGAGTGAAGCGCCATTGATAACCCCCTCTTACTTCAGCTTAAAAGGTATTTTCCGGAGGTTCTCTGAATAAATCTGACCCCTAATATATTTCGAAGATATGTCCTTAATATATGAAACATTTGTACAAAATTCCACTTCACTATATATCACATATTTAATCATCCAACTTGTTTTTATAACACCTTTTTCACAAGTTTTTCTCCACATATATCCACTATAAAGAAAGTTAATAACAGTTACTATTTAATCAACAACGCCTCTAGTCAGTCTGCACATTGCTGGAATTTACGATGTTAATCCCGACACTCGAGAAATCCTTAAAATTAACAACTATCGAGATAACGAACTATTTGACACTGTATTTCACTACTCGCTCTCACTTTTAACTAAAGCATTATTTACAAAGATGTTTCAAAGAGCTTCAAGTTTAACAATTCACAAAAGCTCTCCATTTGAACACAGTGTGGCAACTCCGCTAGTTCGGTAGGTGTTTTTGTTTCACTTATTTTTTACCCTAAGTGTTGTACTTATAAATACATTATATATAAACTCATTTAGTCATTTTAGTCATTTGAATAAACTATAGATTCAATATTGCAAATGTATGGAGTATGGTGGTTTTCCCCCTTAGGCATCCCATTGCTTTTATTTAAAATTTAAAACACTTTTTGAATGTGAACCCACGAAACCATTCTCTATTATGACCTAGTGCTGACCCCGTGGTCAATGCAAAGGTAATAATTCGAACTGTTCTGCATCCCTCGTTTTGCTCCAACGAACTAACCGTCAGAGGAAATGTAAATGTTTCAATTAATTTGGGATACAGGGGTGAACACAGGACCCCGTCCTTGTGCTATGCCAGCCTCATTTAGCTGAGCTGTCAACATGAGGACTTTATCAGATCCTATCTAAAGAATACCATCTCAAATGAAGCTGTTTTTGCATCGGACTTGCCCGTGGTCATCGGTCTTTATATTATCATTTCTCATAAAAATAAATAATCAAAAGCATGTAGATAAAGTGGATCATATCGTTTCGGTACTTTTAATATAATATACTTTTTAGAGTATTTTGACCGCGCAGCACCATGCCAATTTACATTAAAGCTGCACTCTCACAGATTTACCATTTTTACAACTTTTTTATTTTTTGTCTTGGATAGAGCATTTTTTGCGTAAATATCTGCAAACCAATGATATACGATTGCTGACAAAAAATAAGATTGTTGATTTTTATATTTGAGTTCAAAAAATAATGTTTTATGGCCTAACGGTTTAAGAAAAATGCATAAAACATCAATTTTTGAACTTAAATATAAAAATCTGCGATCTAATTTTTTGTCAGCATTCGTAAGTAACTGGTTTCCACGGATTTTTGCAAAAATCGGCTCGTTCCAAGACAAAAAAAATAAAAAAGTTTTCAAAACATTCAATCTGTGAGAGTGCAGCTTTAAACAGGCGATTTTGAAAGAAAGTGCAGACTAGAAGCAAGCTAGTGAAGACTGTAAGATTTCTGTCTGTTTTAATGAGTCAGATGAAATACAATCAGCGCCAAAAGGTTCTGTTTGAGCGTTTTAGGATTCACTCATTAAAAGTGCATCAGGATCCGACAGCTATTAAAACTAAATGAACTTCAAATAACACATTGATACAAGAAACATCCGTGTTAAGCCATCGCAAATATTCCGAATATTTGATCAGAGATCAGAATTTAAGTACGTCGTACAAGCAATGCCAGATAATATATAAACTCCGTCAAAATTGAACCATTTTTATTCTTCTCAAGTAGAAAATTGTTATCTTTTCTCGTTTGTACTTTGGTTAATCCAATCAGAAAACAATACCATTTATCCCCTTTAAACTCAAGGTTTTTTACAGATTAAGGTCGTAATCTTATGGATTCGATACAATTTTCGCGACCACATGGCATAATTTCTGTCAACAGAAGCTTAAATAAACGTAAAAATAAAACAAACTTTCCCTTTCTTATATCTTTAAGAGCAAACAGACTGACCACAAGTTGTTGACCCAGCCGCTGGTATCTTTTAAGACACATTAAGAGGCCCGTAATTACTTGTAACCAGTTATGTCTGCATCACGTTGTTATTTGTTTTAATCATTGGCATATAAACTTGACCGCTATTAAAGCTGCACACCCTAGTTTTACACTTGATAGATGCTCAAATGAAACGTATCATTATAATAAACTTTAATGCATGATTATGTTTAAATCATCTGACTTGAATGATCAAAGCAAAACAAAAGCATGTGATTTGTGGTTAGAAAAAAACATATTAGCCTTTATACATGAGGTTTTCGATAAATAGCTGCGCGGTCTCAAATGTCACAGTTTAAAAAATATTGCTTTTATAGGTGTTTTTTTTATTTGATCATTGAAAAAAAAAATTCAAACATAATAATGAATTAAAAAATAATAAATATTTTGTGCATAAATCAAGTGTAAAACCATGATGTGCGCCTTTAACATCCGATGGACAAATAGCTTCGTTAATTCACCAAGCCATTTGTAATATGTTAAAGCTGCACTCTCACAGATTGATTGTTTCGACAACCTTTTTGGAATGAGCCCATTTTTGCGTAAATATCTGCAAACCAGTGATATAAGACTGCTGACAAATGATCAGATCGCAGATTTTCATATTTCTGTTCGAAAATTAATGTTTTATGACTAAAAGCGTTACTAACGGTTTAAGAAAAATGCATAAAACATCAGTTGAACTTGAATATGAAAATCTGCGATCTTATTTTTGTCAGCAGTCATATGTGACTGGTTTACATGCAATTTCGTGTAAATAAGCTCGTTTTTTTAAAGTTGTCAAAACGTTCAATCTGTGAGAGTGCAGCTTTAAATGATACCAGAATAATATGGGATCACCCGACATAAAAATCCCATGATTATACATCGCTTACCCTAACTAACTACTTCAATTGGCAATTTCACCAAAATCACTACGACGACTTACCATTTATGATAAAACAATATGCCGTAGTTAAAATCCGTACATTTACTGTCTCTTAACGTTTTTATTCTTTATGAATAGCCCAAATCACAAAATATCGAGTATATTTCTTCTTTAGGGTTGAAGTATTTCCACGAAGTCGCATGACTTTTTGTTTAAATTCCAACATATTTGAAATCGAACACATTCCGGCAAAAAGAAATAAACAGCTTTAAGTCGTTTTAAGTCTTAAAATACACTAAATTTGAATGAGTATTCCGCCAAATTTAGTCAAACACTCGAGTATAAATTACTAAATAGTGAAATAAGGCAAATTACCATTGAAAGTTACAAATTAAACAAACGAATGGACGGAGGAATGTGCGGCTATTATTGTTTTCCAGTTTCGCGCTCTCTTAAACATTAAGAGAAACACAATACCTTAAAACTATTGAAAGTCGAACACTGTTTGCCGTATGCTCTTCATTGTTGAAGCAGACGAGAAAGAGAAAAGAATGTTTGGTTAGTGTTTTTGTCTCATTCAAGTCCCTATTATTCTACAGATGAACGATAACCAGTCTATTTCTTTTTACTCGGAGTTCAAAGGGCGTTGCGTAAATGTTGGGACAATGGGGCGTTCGGGTAACGGAGGGTGGGTGCGACTTAGGGGTCGGGAGAATAGCACACCTGCCCCGGGGCAAGGCCCTGGCATGAAGATGTCGCGGGGGCTAGGGACGCTGAATATCATATATGTTATTAAAGATGCACTCTTTCTCCCAAAAATAGATTTACCACAATTAATTCAATTGTTTTAATATAGCAAAACGGATGAAAAAATGTCGCAAACAATGGTTCTTATTTTAGGATACCGAGTTTAATTTTAAAGAAAGTTGCAGAAAACACGGTATTTCTACCTTATGAGACGATAGTTGATCAGAGTAAATCTTTTAGCACTCACCAATCATTTAATAATTGTGCGTTTTAAGCTGATAAATACACGGTTACAATCTTGTTATCAGTAATTAATATTTTCCATAGATGCATTATTTAGTAAGTAGTTAAAGTAGTTAGAGGTTTATCACTCCAAATATATGATTGTTATACATGTGTATGTAGTGATTTTGAATAAGAGTGTCACTTTAATATTTGGGAACGTTTCTGTTTTCTGTGATTTATCTTTTCATTCAAAAGTCGGGACGAGTTATAATGTTAATAAGTTCAAGTATAAGCAAGCATAAAACAGTAAGAAAGGCCTGTGCAGTCAGATGAAGTGCATTGGCTGTGATATTATTTGGCAAAATCGACATTAATTGGTATTATACATGTTTTTTTCTATTAATTCAGTAAGGTGCTATGTAGAATTGATGTTTAGTTGCTTATTATACGCACGTATTATTTAAGAATGTATTATGTTGAATCATTAGTTGACGTTAACAGAAGGGAGGGATCCGATTGATAAATGTAATCTGAACACCTGTGCCCGCAATCGGAAAACCTCGGCCAGTATCCAACAGGACAAGTTCTATCTCGAAGCTTGCCGGAGATGGCCGAGTTGTTACGATTACGGTGCCCGTTTCAATTAGATATCTTAGTCGTAAGCCTACGCTGCTTTAGGTTACACACCACCATTGTTATTCCCTATATAATTCAATGTAAAATTGTAATTTTTTAGACAACATTTAAAGGCATTTCGAGCGAATGCAGGCTATGATAACCACATATATTCTTAAAGTAAAAGCTTTAAATTACCTTTTAAGCCAATACAAAAGGGGGGTCAAGTTATTCCTAAGAAAAATCACTCCACTTGAAAAACAAACTCTAAAAATTGCATCGTCCGCCATGACAGATCTTCCAAAATGACCTTTCAACTATAGGGCAGCGGTTTATGCTTTAATCTCTACTCTAAATGATAAATCAAGCAAGAATAGATACTTAAGGTATAAAAGTTTCAGGAATAATGATAGTTTTGATTTACAGTGTATTGAGCATGTGAAAACATGTCTATCAATCATAAGAACTTTTTTTTTTATTGAGAATTTTCCACACAACGGAAGTACATATCACGTAATGGTGACTTCATTCCTTTTAGATTGTTCAGGTAGACCCGTAAACCTACGGGCAGAATATATATGCGTTAAATTTCCTTACGATATTTTTTATTGAAACGCAGTTACGCCAAAAACGGAAAGTTACTATTTTTCTTTAAACGTGTCCCAGGGTACGTATTCATAGAGCTTAATAGCGAACATTTTCTATTTCGTATAAAAAAATTATACGTTTTAAAGCTGCACTCTCACAGATTTACTGTTTTGACAACTTTTTTTGTCCTGGAATTAGAATTTCTTTGCGTAAATATTTGCTAACCAGTGATGAAATACTGCTGATAAAAGATCAGATCGCAGATATTCATATTTCCATTCCAAATTTAATGTTTTATGGCTTAAATCGTTACTAACGGTTTAAGAAAAATGCATAAAACATCATTTTTGGGACGGAAACATGAAAAGCTGCGATCTGATCTTTTGTCAGCAGTCTTTTATCACTGGTTTGCAGATATTTACGCAAAAATTTGCTCGTTCCAAGACAAAAAATAAAAAAAAGTTGTCAAAACGTTCAATCTGTGAGAGTGCAGCTTTAACAGCAAAATTAATATTTCAAATATATGTTAATCAATCGTTTTTTCATTAAATTTATTCTGGTATATATATAAATATATATATATATATATATATATATATATATATATATATATATATATATATATATATATATATATATATATATATATATATATATATGCGTTTATTAGACACTTTTCTTGCTTTTTTTAGTCATAATTTTGGTGTAAAAACGGTGATGGTATTCTTTGAGTTCCAGCCTTTTTTTCACTATTTAAGGTTGAAATGTTTCACTCAGAGTTTTTTTTAATGAATATGGCCACAGATGCTGATATTACTAATATAAATACTAATACTATTCTGTACATGTATCACTTGTAAGAATTGGAAGGTTTATTCTATTCATAATCAGAATCAACCTTCAAATTTTAACAAAAGGTACATGTACAAATTTCCGCGCGTTCATGCATTTAATTATACATGTGTCTTCATTTACATGTTGTACAGCGAGTTTCGCACAAATACTCTCTGCCAGTTAGATGGCGCGTGTTATCACGATGATGATGGACATTTTAATGACCCCGTCGGCCGACGTGACCCCTAGATCACGTGACCACGCCAGCTGCAGGACAGAGCGCGAACTGAAGGACCGGGCTTAATGAAAGGGAACTGGTAATGAAATCAGCAGACGGACGGCGCTGGTGGGAACTTATCACAACAGACGACAATAATTCATCACCAGACGACTTGGGTAACAACCTGTTCATATTTCTTTTGAATAAATAAATGTTCTAGTAACAATCCCATGGAAGACATTTTAAATTTTGCAACTCGAACGAAGAAATTTTATTATACATACACTTTTTTTACAAAATGAAAACATATGAATTCGGACATATTAATTCGGATATACTTGCTTCTATATTATTTTTAAAACGTATCAGCTCTTTCTCCTTTTTTTGCATTTTAATTCCGCAGATATTTATGAAGACAAAATAGAGAGTAATGCCTCACTGTCACTGACAGCCAGTTAGTGAAACACAAACTGTTTTAGCGAAATAAAAAACCTTTGCATGCAAAAATATACCAGTTCTGAAATATGCATTTATGTGTCAAATGTTATCACCGTTTACGACTCATGTTTTCCGGTGGTTTATAGAGATTAACCAGTGAAATAAAATTGATATTTCTTTGTTTCAAACAGTGAAAATATCAATTTGATATTTTACACTGCTTTAAAATTTAAGCTTGTTCTCGGTTCCAAATCAAACGTCAGCGCGCACAGGGCAGAGACATAATTTCAACAACGTCATGACCAAAATGACGTTACGTGCGCATACATATTTGGCGCGTTTTTCTAAAAAAGTGTAACTAAATGACTTCATTCCAATTTTAGGCATATAATAAAAAAGAAACAAATGTCTGTTTCAGTAAAAGATAGCAATATATTTCACCTTGTGAACACCAAAAGTGAATATTTCAATTGTAGCTACGCCACTCCTGGAATATCAATTTTGGTGCTCAATCGGCGGTTAAATATATTACGATCTTTCACTGAAACGAACAATTACCCTCTAAATAATCATCTCAAGTCTTGACGTTATTTCAGACAAATTTCGTATTAAAGCTGCACTCTCACAGATATACCATTTTTACAACTTTTTTATATTTTGTTTTGGAAAGAGTAAATTTTTGCGTAAATATCTGCAAACTAATGATAAAATATTGCTGACAAACGATCAGATCGTAGATTTTCAAATTTCCGTTCGAAAGTTAATGTTTTATGGCATAAACCGTTCCAAACGGTTTAAGAAAAATGCATACAGCATCAATTTTTGAATTTAAATATAAAAATCTGCGATCTCTTTATTGTCAGTAGTCTTATATAACTGGTTTACATGGAAAAAATGGCTCGTTCCAAGACAAAGTTCCAATTATTGTCAAAACCTTCAATCTGTGAGAGTGCAGCTTTAAGAACCGTTTCTATTTTTCCGCTAGTGTGTGACAACCCAAAACGTTTTCCATCACAACTCATGTACATTTGTAAATTTATTCAGTAGAAGATCACAGATGCGAAAGATAAACAGATAACAAATCCAATGTTTTAAGGGAAAAATAAACAACAACATGTATATTTTTTATCCAATGGAAGACGACATTTTCTAGACGTGTCTAGCTATATATAGCTAACGGGCAATACTCGTAAAACATCTTAAAGGCCTGGTTTAAGGAATGTTTGGTATGACAATCACCTGCTGTGCATCTCCTGCTAATTGCACTGATGTCACATTAGGGGCCAATTTCCGGTGTATTCATGGTCATTTAGGGTCCATTTAAATTATAAAACCTCCAAAACTGCACAGCAGGATACTCAGATCGGAGATCTGATGAGACAATTAGGCAATTAGATTAAGATCAATACACAGAGGTTGTTTACTATACACTTTTTTTTTCTTTTCTTTTTTTTTTTTGGGGGGGGGGGGTCACTTATGGATGGATTAGACTAGACTTTTAAGATGATTTATAAATACCGGCCCAGGACATTTGGACACAGCGAATAAACAACACATTATTGCATACGCGTTATAAAATAAATACATATAACTGGATTTCATTACAACTAGTACATCAATGATAAATCAACATTGAACAATTATTCACATGAGACAACAGAAAATAGCTACTGAATATTGAACAAATGCAGAAACCCGGGGGGTTGACCCACGGGGAGCCTCTTATCAAACCCCGCTCTTTCTCGAACTGGTAAATCAAATTAAGTCGTCGTATTGTTGTTGTTGGTTTTTTTTTTCGAAAAAAAAAGAAGGTATTAGTCGCATAAAACAGCTATTTTTGAATTTGCAAATCACATATTCAATTCAATAAGTGTTCTTTAAAGGGCACACTTTACGTTTAAACTTATTTGAAGCACTTGATTCTTTAATGCATTTCTATGTTTTAGTCATTTAGTCATGTAGTCAAACGGCTCAGGCTTTAAAATTTGTTTTAGCCTTTTCCCAACCAACGTCGTTATTCAATCTTTTGTTCTCTTTCTTCAGCCACACATGAAGGGGTTCAAAATATTTTAAGATTGCTGCTGAGTCCACGTGCCTACTTCCGGTCAGGGTTTCCATAGCATCCGGCCAGGGTTTGGACTTGCCAAGCTGTAGCATCGCCCTGAAATAAAGAAATACAGTATGTTATTTGAGATTCTCAATCGGTACAACAGGAGAAACACAAGAGGAAGTGGAGTGCGTGTGTGCATGTGTGCGTGCTATGTGTGTGTGTGTGTGTGTGTGTGTGTGTGTGTGTGTGTGTGTGTGTGTGTGTGTGTGTGTGTGTGTGTTGGTGCGCGTGCGTGCGTGCGTGTGTGTGTGCTATGTGTGTGCGCATGAATGTCACGATGTGTTTGTGTATGTGTGTGTAGGTGTGTATGTGTGTGTGTGCGTTCGTGCGCATGTACGTGTGTGCGTGTGTGCGCGTGTGCGCGTGCGCGCGTGTGTGCGTGCGTGTTGGTGGGCATGCGTATGCCATTTTCCACAATCCGTTAGCAAGAATGCCGGGTATCAAAAAGGTACATACAATACAACTTTTTACTCGTTTATATTTACACAAATATCAGAGGCCCAGGGATGATTTTACATTTATAGCCAATACAACTCCTGTTTATGGGGGGAGCGATAATGTCTAAAAGTATGCCCGCTAATAACGCCAGTCCATGATAAGAGCCCCATAAAATCATCTCAGACGTAGTTAAAAATGTCAAATCACCCAACCATCTCTGAAGCAGTGATGCACGTGAAGGTTGTATCGGATTGCACTTTTGTTATGGTTGCAGATTTCTGCCATTTCGCATTTTAGAGGCGAAAAGGCGCATAGTCGTATTTTCGAGCTGCCATAATTTTGGCCTGCTCTTTGCGCATTTTAAACCCGTCGTCATTTGGCGCATTTTCGCACTTTTACCCCGCAACTTTGCGCATTTTTACAATGTCACATCTTTTTGCCCTTTCGCTGCGAAATCAGTCACCATACTTTTATTAACTATGATACGAGCAGTTTACGGAAAATAATATGACCCATAAATACTGCCATGGGAACGTTTGACGGGCATCGAGAAGACATCCAGCTTAAGTTTCCTAGCTATCGTCCAGTCCCAATTAAAGCTGAGTTTTACGGCGTTTTTACGACAATTCTTCACATGGTACAGCTAGCCTACTGGAAAGTTTCAATTAAAACAGTAATTCCGATCCCATTTTAAACCGATTCCAAGTATCAGTGACCATCAACGATTTTAAATTTAAGGAGCTAGATTTTAAAACTTCCACAATTTGTCCACAAACAAACCAGCGGGATAGGAGTCATTAAGATGACCGTGTGATAAAATCTAAAGAAACCCTCGAAAATCAAGATTAAGAAAACACAAATTGTTCGTCGAAAGCAGAAATGCTTAGTGGTCATTTAGTATACAATTTCACCAGAGCGCGAGATATATTCACTAATGGACAACAATTTGTTCAATCGAGCGAGTATTAAGCACATCAGACTAAGATTGATTAAGGTTTAACGGACAATGCTGGCTACTCGAACCCTCAAGGCATTCAAACTAACATCCATAAAAAACCTTAAAGATGCACTCTTATTCCCACATAAGATTTACCACAATTAATACTATTGCTTTAGTATTCCAAACAGGATGAATAAATGTCGAAAACAAAGGTTTTTATGAAGGATACTGAGTTTAATTTGAAAGAAATATGCATAAAAAACGGTATTTGTACATTATTAGACTTATAGTGTACCACAGTAAATCTTTTAGCATTCACCAATCATTTAATATTTTTACGTTTTCAGCTATTAAATACACGGTTGCAATCTTGCTGTCATTAAAAATATTTCCATAAATGCATTATTTAAAGCTGCACTCGCACAGATTTACCGTTTTTCCAACTTTTTAATTTTTTGTCTTGGAATTAGACTGCTGACAAAAGATCAGATCGCAGAT
The DNA here is from genome assembly GCF_026914265.1 of Mya arenaria. Lineage (NCBI taxonomy): Eukaryota > Metazoa > Mollusca > Bivalvia > Myida > Myidae > Mya > Mya arenaria. Next base: position 8,481,640 of record NC_069126.1, read on the forward strand.
CTTCATATTTTCATTCCAAATTTAATGTTTTATGGCTTAAACCGTTACTAACGGTTTAAGAAAAATGCATGAAACATCAATTTTGGGACGGAAATATGTAAAGCTGCCATCTGATCTTTTGTCAGCAATATTTTATCACTGGTTTGCAGATATTTACGCAAACATTTGCTCGTTTCAAGATAAAAAATAAAAAAGTTGTCAAAAATTTCAATCTGTGAGAGTGCAGCTTTAATAAGTAGATCAAGGATTATCAGTCAAAATTGATGTTTGTTATACATGTGAATGTATTGATTTTGAATTAGAGTGTCACTAGGGTGTATTACAGAACAAAAATCGGAGATGAAACTTTGTGAAACTTATTATTAGTACAGTTATAATAATCATAACATTTTGCACGCTAATTTAGCGACCTGCTACAAACTGCCCCTTCAACTCGACCTGTTCATAAAGGGTGAAGGATTTGGGTGAAATTCCACCACACCTTCTGAAATATGAGCTCGATACTGCGAATATTCGAAATAAAAAAAATCGTCAAAAGCGAAAAAAATATTTTATAGAAACGGAAGGAAAACATTCGGAACCTGGAAAAAAGGTTCGACACAACCAGAAATCGAGATAATAGAGTTCGACATAACGCCGGGGTTCGACTGTAGTGTGTAAAACACATCCCAGTACAGAACATGTTTTTTGTGGGTTGTTTTCAGGTTCCAAAATAGACCCACTGTGTTAAAAGCGAACACTAATTCAAAGGCAAATAAGACAATAACGTCTAGTGTGTGTATACTGGACGTTGATGGTCCGAGTTTTTCCTCGGCAACGCCGTAAAGGTCCAGGTCATGGTAGAAACCGGATAACGGAATAAATTGTCTGGCCGGTAAAAAATACCTGTCGATATTTTGCTTGTAATGGATCTACACGTGTTTACATTATTGCAATATTAAGAAATAACTAGACGCGGTTTGATATTTAAACAAACTTACGTCAGCCTCTAGACTTTAGTTTAAACATATTTATTTTACAACGACTGTGTAACAAGTTATTTACAACAATATATTAATCACTCTCGTTGGCATGATTTTTTAGGCTAGAGTGTGGTCTTGTGTAGTGGATGAAACCGGAGAACCCGGAGAAAACCCACTTGTCCTGCTTGGTGACCACATATTAAACTCATATGCGCCCAAGCCGGTAAACGAACCCGGATCGCCTAGGTGAGAAGCGAGTGCGCTAACCACTGCGCTAACCGGACAACCTAGACTTTGTTCCAAGCGTCCTCGGACCGGTATACGTCACAGTTATTCGGCATAAACTGAGTTCCGAACCGATACAGTGATAAAATCATAAAACTACAACAACCACAATAAAAATGAAATGACGTCATACCGAAGTTTGTCTCCTGCGTCTTTGGAGCGGTAGACGTCACAGTTATATAATGGTCCCGTGTGGCCCGAAGCCTCGCACATGGCTTCGTAAAACTGGAACTGTACTATAAAGCTGATGAAATAGCTGGAATAAAGAATAGTAGATAAAGAATAGATATAAATTTGTTTTAAAAAATTGAAATACCGATATATTCTTATTTGGAATTACTACTTTCTTTTCTATTATCGGCCAAAATCTTAAAACGCACTGGTACATACGAACGAACGAACGAACGTATACATGCTTGTACACATGGGTGTATCCAGGAATTGACGCTAGAGGGGGCGTTACTTAGGGCACAACCTACTGATTTTCGCCCATCCTCAGAACCGAAATTTACATGGTTTAAAATGTTCGGAGGGGGGGGGGTTACTCCTCATAGATTTTTTTAACAATTTCTAGTCCGAAATGGTGCATTTTGAACGCGTTTTATTACCTTTTTGTCTCCAAAATTGAATTGACACAAAAAGTAGACCCCCCCCTTGAACCCGCTAGTGTTACATTCGATCACTTGACTACACTAGCATGTATATATGTGTATCAAATACAGTATCGTGGGATGACTCAGAGGTAGAGTGACCGCTTTCCGACCAAACGGCCCTTGGTTCGATCACCGTTTATGTAACGTTCTTGTGGCCTCCCATATGGACACTCACTACTGGTGACCCAAGTAGCGGACTCGAGATTGTTAAAATTAATTAAGCTGTTAGCGTTCTACACAATCGGGCTAAGATAAATTTGTATTTAATAAACTAATTGAAGTAACAATGAATTATATTATTGGGCATCACTAAAATGTTGAACTGTTATCTTCGATACAGTGTCATTGCATTGTGTTTTCCTCCTTGTCTTCCGGTTTTACGGCACAGCTAGCCCATCGCGGGAGTTTTGCCGTGAAACCGGAAGACAAGGAGGAAACACAATGCAATAATATTAACGCGTTAATAGTACCAGCGGAAGTGATTAATTTAACACCTAGCCTGTTCACAATCGTTGTAAAATGCATAACAAAAGTTTGATACTTATAAATTATCAATCGTCGTATAAGGCTAACCATATATATGGCGAATTGTCCGGAATGTGGTATTTAGACCCGGGGTCGAAGTCTCGCTCACTGCGGGAAATGGGGGAGACTAGTCCTTGGTACTCCAACCTGAAATAATGCGTAAATGTTAATATAGACGGGTACCCTCATTCTCTTTTCTCCAAAATATTTTTTGTAGGAAAAGTAACGTAGGGTATAAGTCTAACCTCAATTCATTCGGAGCTCCTCGGCCATTTTTTTTCAAAAACAACCTCGGATGTATATGGACGGTTTACATACTTAAAAAGTGGTACGTTTAAGTCCGCTGCAAATAGATCGCGTAGTAATCTTATTTAGTAGTTAAAATTTATGACTTAACTCTTGGGAATCGTAATTATGTTTGCAATAATACACTTCACTGGCAATCAATTTAAACTGAGAGCAATGAATACAACTCTTAAACACTACATTTAATTAATGCTTTTATTCAAAAAATACGGACTACTTCAACAGATGTACCGGCATACATCCGAGGTTGTTTTTGAAAAAATGGCCGAGGAGTTCCGAATGACCTCAATTACGGTTGCAGGTCAAAACGTCCACATGCCAAAACGATATACAGTCAAAACGTCCCAAATTGGGTCAATACGTATCCATCCAAATTCAAAACATCCCCATAGTAATTTTTACTTTTTAATTACATGTACTTTTTTTGTGGAAGTAAAACAAGAGGTTTTCAACAAAAAAATGGCAGGAGCACTCAAACTTCAATACTTCCCAAGTCAGGGAATGGTACGCTAAAACAACCGGACCAAGCAAGGGAACAAATCCTTACAACAGAGATAAAGCGAACGTATTTTCTTGTCTACCATTGAAAGTAAAATTCATTGTTAAAAACATTCGCCTATGCTCATATGAACAAAAATGGACTGAGGCTAGCGTAGCCTCCAATAACTCAGAATTACATGTACATGTACCCTCTTTTGCCATCCTCCAGGCGAGGGACCCAGAAGTACAGGCTGAACCGTTATTGATTTGATTTTGGATATGACACCGTGATAAGAAACCATGGATATTAATAATAAAGCCTATGATCTATATCTGGGATAATCCCGTTTACTGGGCAATAATACTACCCGAACTTGCCCGTTATCATTTTATGCATTCAGTGTACCCACCGGAGGTCCCACCAATGCCGGTTGTACTCGTCCTTTGTGACGTTCCCCCGGAGGACGTCCCAGCGCCACTTATCCATCAGGTAGCCGAACGGTAGGAACGCCACTTTGAACAGCGCCCTCTTTAGCAGGAAGTTGATGTCACCTTATGAACATAATATTAGAGATCAAGGAAAGATTAAAACTAAACTTAAGTGTTCGCCATTGGCTATATATGTCCATAGAGTCATACAGGCCAGGGGTGGATCCAGGATCCGACGCTAGTGGGGGCATAACTTAGGGACGTAAACTTTTAACTAGCATCTCTCCCTCAGAACCGAAATCTATTTGGTTTAAAGTGTTGACAGTGAGGTTGGGTTAACTTTAACAATTTCTAGGCCGAAATAGTGCATTTTGGGCGTATTTTATTACCTTTTTCTCCTATATTGAAATTAATAGTAAACGTGGGTGGGCGTCGGATACGCGCCACCGTCCCCTAGACCCGTTAGAGAAGACATGTATCACTCCGCAATAACTTTAATTACTACTAAGACGTGTGCATGTGTGTAATCATATTTCCCCCAAACCCAAGAAGTTGTCATTGATAGTAAAATTCATATAAAGTCAAACACAAGTTTTTATATAACAAATTCAATTTAATACAAACTTTTAGGGACTTGTTTCTCTTTTCCTTTCTGTGTCGGAAGTGGTCCCCTTTGGATAGCGTCCACCTGTTGGTCAACGTCCACTTGGTGTTTAGCATCCCCAGACATTTGTTGATCAGCGTCCCCGGCCACTGGTTGGTCAGCGTCCTTGCCAAGGAGGACCTTGTCCAGGTGGCGCCTCGTCATAACAGACAGGCTGATCGTATCACCAATAGCCTCGTGGAAGGCCGAGTTAGCACCGTCCCTTTGAGAAAACAGAGAAAAGGAGTTCGATTAGTAATGCTAGTTTTTGAGTATTTTTCTAAAAGTCTTAAAATTTTGATGTTTATGGTCTTGATACTGAGGTCATTTGAAAGCTTTTCTTTATAATTTTATTGCATTCTAGTAGTGAGAGTCTATATTCAATTTCAATTCCAACATATTTCTTACTATTTTATATGAAACTTTTAGTAGTGAACATATTGCAAAGTTTACAAGGGTAAAACCCCTTTTGTCGGATTCAAAACATGACACCTAGCACTTTAATACCCTGCAATTCTGCTGATTGCTTAAGGATGCTTTTGTTTTTCTGCTACTGTGGCGAGTCATAAAACAACAACGACACTATTCACGGAACTACGAATGTGAGGTATGGGGAAGGAAAACACTATAAGCATTAATTGAAAAGGCGCAACTGAAAACTAGTAGTCAAACACGATGACTTTACGGCGGAGTTTACCTATAAACTGTCGGTTTATTCTGATAAGCCATGAAGTACTCAATATGACCCATTTCATGATGTATTGTCTCAAAACTATCCATATTCGGTTGTGTGCACATCTTTATTCTGAAGAAGAAAGGCATATGGAATAGTAGGCACGTGTCATATCTATGCTATATGATCATAAAATCGAGTTAATTGATCAAAATAATTATTTATGCTCATCTTAATACATGCAGTCAAAACTCGCTATATAAAACAAAAGTTCGAAATAACCGGAATATCGAGATAACATATTTTAACATAACGAGTTTCGTCTGTATTAAAACCTGAAATCGTTGTTTGAGGGGTTCGTTGTATAGAAATCGAAGGCGGACGCGTGGCAGACGACCTCTCTTCCTTCCGGGCGGATCTTCATGGAGTTTGCGTTGAAATTTGGTGTCATGGCAGGAAGCCCCAACGATGTGTAGAACTCTTCTGCCATATGAAACATCTGGTCCGCGGACATGTTCCGGTTCTGCATAACGGTACTGTAATCCACTTCCGGTTCATCCGAAAAGGGTTTTACTAGATCGTAAATGTTGATCCATTCCTGAGCCCACATATTGCCTGAGGAAAGAAAACGCGCTAACTATGTCTAACAGCGTTAATTTAACATTCCGACAATAAAGTACCATCTTGAATAAAAGCCGTGTTATATGAATATCGAGGCAAAAGCAAAAGAAATCAACCTGCACATAGGCCTGTGCATAACCTTATGCATACAACCAACCTAGTAGATGTGCGGGAATAGCGCCAGACTTAAATATTCTCCTTGGATCGTTGTCAATGTCCGAGTAAGTTGCTTCAAGGCGGTGACGGACGTAGGCATGTAGTTCTAGGTAGAGCGGTCGGATTTCGAGCCACAGCCGCTCAGCTTCCGCCTCGAGGTGTGACGTACCGTCAAATTGACTAGAGATCCAGGCTGTCGCGAAGTCGGGGAAACCTACGTTTTAATATATACCGGTTAGTCACACTGCTTTGATTCTCAGCGAATACGTCTTACCGAGGGCGGAGATCCCCTCCCCCCCCCCCCCCCCCCCCCCCCCCTCCAACACACACACACACATTAATTTAGCAAACGTGATTTTCTAGCAAAATGTATAAACATTAATCATATTCTTAAGCAAAACACACAAAAGCGAACAGTCCCAAACGAAAAATGGCTTGTTTATTATATAAACATATCATCAGAGAACCTAACATTCCAAGAAATGCACGATTTAAAATCCAATTACTGATTTAGATTTCAAGCTACAATTGTAATTGTCTTCTAAATGTCAATGTCGAAACCATAGACAACCTCAACAAAACAGAAACACTCCATTAATACCACCCTAGCCTCGCCGAGTCCGACTCTGGCCACGTTGGACACTGAATGTTACAAGCTAACAATCATTCGGAACTCCTCGGCCATTTTTATCGAAAACAACCTCGGATGTATGCCGGTACATCAGTTGAAGTAGTTCCTAATTTTTGAATCATAACATTAATTAAGTGTAGTGTTTTAGAGTTGTATTTATTGATCTAAGTTTAAATTGACTGCCAATGAAGTGAATTATTGCAAACTTCATTAAGATTACAAAGAGTTAAGTCATAAAGTTTAACTGCTAACAAAAATTACTACGCGATCTACTTGCAGCGGACTTAAACGTACCTCTTTTTGAGTACGTGAACCGTCCAAATACATCCGAAGTTGTTTTTGATAAAAATGGCCGAGGAGTTCCGAATGGCTCTCTTCACATTTGGCTTACTGGCCAAAGTATCGCAAGCACCTTCTTACTCGCCCAGGTTTAGTATCTATCTTTAAAGATGCACTCTTACTACCGAATGAGATTTTCCACATTTAATATGATTGTTTTAAAAAGGATATATGCATGTCAAAACAATTGCTCTTATGAAAGATACCGAGTTTAATTTGAATGAAATATGCATAAAAATGGTATTTCTACTTTATTAGACGATAGTAGATCACAGTAAATCTTTTAGCATTCACCAATCATTTAATACTTTTGCGTTTTCAGCTATTAAGTACACGGTTATAATATTGTTATCCATGAGTAATTAATATTCTCCATAAATGCATTATTAAGTAAGTAGTTAAAGGTTTATCAGTCATAATTTATGTTTGTTATATATGTGTACGTATTGATTTTGAACAAGAGTGTCACTTTAACATATGTTTAATGTAAACAGTTCTCTCACCGTTGTCCGTGGCACCAACATTAAGCAGACGGACCATCTCCGCGTACTGGTCCTTCATCTTTGGCCCCGTAGCATCTCGCCAGCCCCACCAAGCCCCGAGCAGCACTTCCGGGTCACGTGACTTGGCGAGCACTTGCACGAGGTCGGGATCGAGCACCAAGCCCTCTACCTTCGCTGTGCTGTAAATCTGCTTCAGCTGTACTTGTACATCTACCAGGTCTCTTCGAAGAGAAAAAAACAGAGTTATGGGCCTTGCTGTGCAAATGCATACATTCTCTTGCAGCATGTGTACCAAGTTTCATTTAGATATATTTAACGGTTCTTGAATTATGGCCAAAGGATAACATATTTACACGACGACAACAATGACGATAACGAAAGTGATACTTCCTTGATGTTTTTCTTTCAAAAACAAATCTGCTAAAAACGGTGTAATTGTTTTCTTTGTGAGTATGCTTTTAACTTTTTGAGTGATATTGTATAAAGAAAATGACATTGGTCATGATGAGCGATTCACTTGAGGTAAAATAATCCTAACATGAGTGGCAGTTTGTCAAAAGATACGACGTGAATCTGAAGTGACTAAAGCGACATGGCTGGTTATCGAACTTGTCCGCGATATTCTTCCTGTATAAATATTGTTAAAGTTTGGCTATGATTGGACAAAAGGTTCTCGAGTTTTAGCGCGGACAACATTAAGTTTGTGTTATTTCAATGTATGTTTTAATAAAATTAAGGGCCACAATTCAGAAGTGACTGGCGCGACATGGCTAGGTTATCGAGCAGAGATATTCTGTCTATACATATGTTGTCCAAGCTAGGTGAAGATCGCAAAAAATCGAAAAAGATCGATTAAATTAGTGAATTGTAAGCAATCTAAGGGCCATAATTCTTATGTGACTAGTGCGGCATTGCTGATTATCGTTTTCAGCCGTTATATTCTACCCAATACACATACTTCTCATAAGTTTGGTGATGATCGAACAAAGGCTTCTTGAAATATACGACAGACAGTTTAAAGTTTGTGAAACTTAAAGGCCATACATCTGGAGTGAAAATGGCGACATGGCTAATTCTTATTTGTATAGTGCACGCCACTCCGCCACGTCACGCCCGCCGCCTTATAATTATTCCCGTCTTACGGCGGCCGTATAAACAGGGATGTGTGTTTTTTCGTTACTTCACTATATTGCCTCATTTGCATCATATTGACGGTCCTTTACGTTGACTCTTCCTGATGAAATGCAAGTGTAACGTTTCAATTTGGTATTTGAATAGAATCGCCATATATTAATACGGAGGGAACATAAGAAACCCTCTCAAAATGAATTTAGCAAGAATACTGACTCTTTTCTGCGATATATTCTTGGGCTATAATGCGTTATCTGTCCTTACTGCTTGTCCTTCTGGGACTTTGGTTCGTCGTTGAATGCGAGCAATCGAACTTGGCGTTGAAGGTCGTCTCCAAGGTCACCAAAGAGCTCGTGTTGTTGAACCAGTTGCGCGTGCGAAGATAGTTGTTTATAGAACGCTGCCGCATCAACCTCGACGTCAGTCAACTAGAACGTGAAGTTACGAAAAAAGTCATTTTGGTGGTAAAGCTGTGTACCAAGTTCGAGCACTCTTGTAAAACAACCATATAGATGTTTTGCTCACTATAGTACAACATGCTGCAAAAAAGAATCATAAACATAATGATAAATTTACAATCGCCTTGACATTTGTATAGATAAAACTTGGCGTTCATATTGTATAACACGCAAAGAGTTATGCTATCATTGTTTATTTCAATATTACACTTCGATTGGATTAGAACGACGTCATTTAAGTAATTATATACGACGTTACAAAAAATCAGCTATTCTTTTTAACAAGTTACGTATGTTGTCGGTTACATGTCTTTACGAATAAAAAAATAATTGCAGAAGATACTGCTAATTTTTAATCAGAATGAAATATTTTTTCAAAATGTAAATATAAGTATTGATCGCTTTTTGTCTTGCGTTTATGCTGTATGAACGCAGTAGGGCAAGCAAGCAAATGTCCAAGAAGCGCTAGCGCGCTTCATGGGATTTGCTCGCGTGCCGTACTGCGTTCATACAGCATAAATTCTAGAAAAAAGCGATCAGTCCTTAACAATCACATTTTCGCTTGGTGTTATGTATATTTATTCAAGTCTTCGGAAATGAATAACGTTAGACAAAAATGTGTTGATATATAGTAATTAAGAATGTATGAACCACTCGCACACTTTCCAACCTTTTTCTGGTTTTCATCAGTAATATCTGTTTCAAAGTCCCATGTGGCGTACGCGGTTTTCGAGTTCCATTTGCCGAGACACTTATTCCACTCCTGCACGAGATCCATGACGTCATCGCGGAATTCGTTGACGTCATCAGTAAGATCAATGGCGACCTCCATTTGCGCTTTACAGACGTCTATCAAAGTAGTTTCCTCTGCACCAATTTCTATATAGTAAAATATGCTGAATATGCTGAATGAATATTTAGCACAAATTCATTGAGGTGAGGAGGTCTACTTATTCTAACCCCAATTTCACAAAAAAACTCAGTATTTATGCAAAAAGCTACAGAAACAAGCTCAGTAAAGTTTAAACATAAACCCGGTTTAGTGGGCAAACGCCAAAGACAGAGAACACAAAATCACAAACAAGAAACACAGAAGAACAGCCAAAAAAAACCCACAAACAGCACAGTACATACATACTATATATATAAAATAGGTATGTTTATCAAGAATTGTTAGGTAGATCTACCGCCTTGGAACGGTCAGTAAAACGTAAATTTACTGGGGGCTTAAACCAGTTTATGTGCACAAACCTGACTCTTATTCCAACAATCTTTAATAAAGATAAAACGCAAAAGTCAAGTCAAATTTCAATCTCAACTCAATTTACCACAAGTAGACATAGTATGATTCAAAATCTTGCATGTTTTTATACTTTTTGAAAACTTATTTTCTCATAGATTGTGTTGATGAAAAGATTTTTGTCATTTCGAATTTTCCAAAGAAAACAAATTCTAGAGCAAAAAAATATACTTGAGTAATTGTTAAAACATAATGGATTGTACTCAAAAACATTTTTAGCTGTAGAATGTGTTTCTCTTGGAATCTTGACCAAAGGCCTTAATCAACATATTCTATGATAGAATGCACTTTTAAAAGGTGCAAAAACATATATGATTTTTAATAACTTTTGGTGCAAAGTGGTGAAATGAGTTGAGACTGAGATTGAGATTTGACTTAAGTATTTTAGTGATATTGGGGCCTGGGGCAGTGATTACGAACAGTCTAAAGTCTAAGCTCAGACTCAAGACTCATTATGGCAAACCTTCATTTCATTGTAATTTTCCTTCTATCAAAACATTGATGTTAAAATTTGCTCAAATATATTACTATTTGAATGTTTTACTAGTATTTACACTTTTCTGTAAAAGAAATAGAATACATATGATTTTTTGTTCCTTTATAAAAATCCTTTTCTGAGTCTGAGTCTAGACTTGGACTTGAGACTGTTCGTAATCATGGCCCCTGGTGTCCACCTCTCACCAAATGGTTGTGGGCTCAAGCTCCACCAGTGGCACATGTATACTTGTGGACACTTTAAATGGACATCGTTAGAGTGTGACTTTACAAATAAAATACGCAACTTTCGTCACAATATAAAGAGCTTAAAGAAATTAGAATAAATAACATTAACTTAATAAGGTAATATTATTTGCTAAATAAAACAAAAACATGGGATTTATCACAAAAATATAATTATCTTAGTGCTTAGTTACAAACATTATTTTTTCAATGAACAATTAGCTGTAACAACGGGCAATATTCTGTAAACCAACGTACTTTATTCTAAATGTCGTTGCGGCTAAATCTCTTATATGAAATGAGCAGCACCAGTAATACCACATGAGGACAACGGTCACTTGACTACAGCTGGGGGTGACATTTGATCAGTTTGGGGACAATGGGAAAAGAGTAACACAAGACAGTGAGGCCTCAACCCACTATTGATTCGGGTTACCCGACACTAAATAGGCGCCTTGTCTACAGTACCATTTTTACAGTCCGTAGGCTAAAAAGGAGTATTTTTGTGTGTTTTTGGTGTGTTTGATATGTTGTTTAACTAGCTTTATACAGTCGAACCCAGTTGATTCGAACTCGCTTAGCTGGATTTCCTCGTTGGCTCGAGCTGGATTTCGTTATTAACGTTAGCATTCCCGCTTTGCTCGAAATCCCCGAGGCTCGAGGTTATTTTAACTGTCCCTGTGGGTTCGAGCCAAAGGGGTTCGACTGACCTGAATATTTCTTTTATGCAATTCCCCAGTGATGACAAAAACATTCTAACATAAAGCCTTAAAACAAAAAATAAAATAAATCCTACCCATAAACCTACCTGTTTTGGGACAATATGTTACCATAACCAAACATTTCCCCCCTGACGGTATAATTTCACGTTTTACACTCAATCAGCTGTTGGCCTTCAAAACATTACATACATAAAGTCACCGTGGCCTTGTGGTATAGGTGTCTCGACTAGTGAGGTCAAGGGTTGAAGCCCCACCACGGTTTTATAACCCTAGTGATATAGGTGTCCGCCTCTCAGCTAGTGAAGTTAAAGGCTCAAGCCCCACTATGGATACACATTATTCTCATATTCACACACAATGGACACCAGTACTGGTTTCTACCCAGTACATAGACTCGAAAATGACTCATACTGTATTCAGAATCATAGTATCAAGTAACAGTGCTGTTTTTTCGACGAATTTCCAGGTCGCTATAAGCCCCATTTCTCCAAGCCAATTACATGTGTAATGTACTTTTTTCACCAGATTCTCGTTCATAATCTCAACAAAAGTTACCTTGGTAAATTATTGTGAGTCAAACGTAAAGAAACGATCATTTATTGTTTAGTAAATAATAAATGATCGTTTCTTTACGTTTGACTCACAATAATTTACCAAGGTAAATTTTGTTGAGACGCTAATGAGCGAAAGAGCATCGGGAATTGATATCTTAATGGGCTTATTTTAACTATTTTTGCAACGATTATCACAATTGATTGGTTGATATTCTAAATCAAGAATTATGAATATTAGTGAGGTAAACAAGAATTACACAGTACGAAAAACTATCATTTAAAAAAAAATGTAGAGTAAACAACTGAACAACTGAACTTCGTATTGAATTTCGTTCACTATTTTTATGTATGCTATTAATTTTCGTTCATTGTAATTCTGATTGTTGTTCATTTCTGCAGTGCAAACTTGTATAAAATGAAACGAATACGACAAATTAAAAGCCTGAAACAACATTTGTTTTCTTTTTATATCATTTTTTGTTAAAATACGTAATGAAAGTTTACTTTAAATGTGAAAATGACCAATAATACGACCAACGCACAATATACTTCATTAACGATACATGTATACACAATCTTGTCTGCGAACACATAATCAATTTTTCCGAGTAATCGAGTACCCGAGTACTCGATCGAACGATTGTCCGAGTACTCGAGTATTAATTTTACTACTCGTTGCCATCCCTATTATTTACCCTTCATTGTGAACTGTGTTTTGGTACAGTTGTATTACATCAATGTGCATTTAAATGATTTTTTTTTGGTTTTCTTTCAATTAGCAAATTTCCCCTTTTTAACAAAATTAACGCTCAATTCCACTTTCTTAGCCCACCTCACAACCCCCCCCCCCCCCCCACCCTACCCTTTCACCCCACCGCCTAACTTACCTTTTGCGTTTTTAAGCTGGTCCTCCTGTTCCAGGAACTCCACATTAATAAGATACTCCTTGAGTCGCTTGATTTCGTCTCGTGTGGCGTCATTTTGGGTCGAACTCACGCACGTGCATATCACAAGGACAATAAGGGTTTTAATCATTGTTTTCATTGGGAGGCGTTCATCTGCAAACATGAAGGTAAAAATGACGTCATTACGTTACGTTTTGCGCCACAATTTCCCGCGAGAACAAATTGCCTATTAACTTATTCGTTTTGTGCCCGTCACAGGGCAGCGGGCAAATATAGATGACTTGGGGCAGCGGGCAGGTATAGTATTATGTGACTTGGGGAGGCGGACAGCTATATGAGTCATGGGCTACGGTGGCGGACTGGCCAAGAAGAATATGACCTGCGGGCAGTTATATGTGACTTGGGGCACCGAACAAGTAAAGCGGACAGCTATATGTGACGTGTGATAGCGGGAAGGTAAAGGTGACTTGCGGAAGCGGACAGAATAGATGACATGATGAAGCGGACATGTATAGCGGAAAGGTAAGGATGACCTGTGGTAGCAGGAAGGAATAGGAGACTTGGAGCAGCGGGAAGGTATAGGTGACTTTGGGCAGCGGGAAGGTATAGGTGACTTTGGGCAGGTATAGGTGGCTTTGGACAGCGGGGAGGTATAGGTGACTTTGGGCAGGTATATGTGACTTTGGGCAGGTATAGGTGATTTTGGGCAGGTATATGTGACTTTGGGCAGGTATAGGTGACGTGTGATGGCGGGAAGGTAAAGGTGACTTGCGGTAGCGGACAGAATATGACATGATGAAGCGGACATGTATAGCGGTAAGGTAAAGATGACCTGTGGTAGCGGGCAGGTATAGCAGATTTGGGGCAACGGGAAAGTATAAGTGACTTTGGGCAGCGGGAAGGTATAGGTGACTTTGGGCAGGTATAGGTGACTTTGGGCAGGTATAGGTGACTTTGGGCAGGTATAGGTGACTTTGGACAGGTATAGGTGACTTTGGGCAGCGGGAAGGTATAGGTGACTTTGGGCAGGTATAGGTGACTTTGGGCAGGTATAGGTGACTTTGGGCAGGTATAGGTGACTTTGGGCAGGTATAAGTGACTTTGGGCAGGTATAGGTGACTTTGGGCAGGTATAGGTGACTTTGGGCAGCGGGAAGGTATAGGTGACTTTGGGCAGGTATAGGTGACTTTGGACAGGTATAGGTGACTTTGGGCAGCGGGAAGGTATAAGTGACTTTGGGCAGCGGGAAGGTATAGGTGACTTTTGGCAGCGGGAAGGTATAGGTGACTTTAGGAAGCGGACAGGTTTAGTCGACTTGGGCAGGTTAGGTGATTTGGGGCAGCGGGCAGATATAGGTGACCTGTGGTGGCGGGCAGGTATAGGTGACTTGGGGTAGCGGGCAGGTATAGGTGACTTGAGGCAGCGGACAGATAAATGAATTGATGAATTGGGGCAGCGAGCAAGTTTAGGTGACTTGGGGCAGCGGGCAGGTATAGGTGACTTGAGGCAGCGGACAAGTATAGGTGACTTGGGGCAGCGGGCAAGTTTAGGAGACTTGGGGCAGCGGGCAGGCATAGGTGACTTTGGGCAGCGATAGGTTTAGGTGACTTGGGGCAGCGGGCAGGTATATGTGACTTGGGGCAGCAGGGAGGTATAGATGACTTGGGGTAGCGGACAGGTAAAGATGAGTAAGTGTAGCGGACAGGTATAGGTGACTTGGGGTAGCGGGCAGGTATAGGTGACTTGGGGTAGCGGGCAGGTATACGTGACTTGGGGTAGCGGACAGGTATAGGTGACTTGGGGTAGCGGACAGGTATAGGTGACTTGGGGTAGCGGGCAGGTATAGGTGACTTGGGGTAGCGGGCAGGTATACGTGACATGGGGCAGAGGACAGGTATAGGTGACATAGGGCAGTGGATAGGTATAGCTGAAAGGTATATGTGACTTTGGGTAGTAGGTAGGTATAGCGGACAGGAATAGTGGACATGGGACAGCGGATATGTATAGGTGACTTGGGGCAGTGGATAGGTATAGGTGACAGGTATAGGTGACTTTGGGCAGTTGGCAGGTACAGTGGACAGGTATAGGTGACTTGGGGCGGCGGACAGGTATAGGTGACTTGGGGCAGCGGACAGGTATAGGTGACTTGGGGCAGCGGACAGGTATAGCGGACTGGTATGGTTGACTAGGGGCAGTTGTCAGGTATAGCGGACAGGTATAGGTGATTTTGGGCAGTTGGCAGGTATAGCGGACAGGTATATCTGACTTGGGGCAGCGGACAGGTATAGCGGACTGGTATAGGTAACTTGGGGCAGTTGGCAGGTAAAGCGGACAGGTATAGGTGACTTGGGGCAGCAGACAGGTATAGCGGACTGGTATAGGGGACATGGGACAGTTGGCAGGTATAGCAGACAGGTATAGGTGACTTGGGGCAGTATGCAGGTATAGCGGACATGTATAGGTGACTTGGGGCAGCGGGCAGGTATAGAGGACAGGTATAGGTGACAAGGGGCAGCGGACATGTATAGCGGACTGGTATATGTGACTTGGGGCAGCAGGAAGGTAAAGCGGGCAGGTAAAGGGGACATTGGGCAGCGGGCAGGTATAGCGGACTGGTATATGTGACTTGGGGCAGCGGGAAAGTATAGCGGACAGGTATAGGGAAAATGGGGCAGCGGGAAGGAATAACGGACTGGTATAGGTGACTTGGTGCAGCGGGAAGGTATAGGAGACTGGTATAGGTGACTCTGGACAGCGGGCAGGTATAGCGGACTGGTATAAGTGACTTGGGGAAGCAGACAGGTATAGCGGACTGGTATAGGTGACTTGGGGCATTTGGCAGGTATAGCGGACAGGTATAGGTAACTTGGGACAGCGGGCAGGTATAGCGGACTAGTATAGGTGACTTGGGGCAGCGGGAAGGTATAGCAGACAGGTATAGGGGATGTGGGACAGTTGGTTGGTATAGCAGACAGGTATAAGTGACTTGGGGCAGTATGCAGGTATAGCGGACTAGTATAGGTGACTTGGGGCAGCGGGAAGGTATAGCAGACAGGTATAAGTGACTTGGGGCAGTATGCAGGTATAGCGGACAGGTATAGGTGACTTGGGGCAGCGGGCATGTATAGCGGACAGGTATAGGTGACTTGGGGCAGCGGGAAGGTATAGCGGACTGGTATATGTGACTTGGGGCAGCGGGAAGGTATAGCGGACAGGTATAGGGGACATGGGGCAGCGGTAAGAAATAGCGGACTGGTATCTATAGGTGACTTGGGGCAGCGGGAAGGTATAGGGGACCGGTATAGGTGACTTGGGGCAGCGGACAGGTATAGCGTACTGGTATAGGTGTCATGGGGCAGCGGGCAAGTATAGCGGACTGGTATATGTGACTTGGGGCAGCGGGAAGGTATAGCGGACAGGTATAGGGGACATGGGGCAGCGGGCAAGTATAGCAGACAGGAATAGGGGACATTGGGCAGCGGACAGGTATATGTTACTTGGGGCAGCGGGCAGGTATGTGAGTTTGGGAAGCGGAAAGGCATAGGTGACTTAGAGCATCGGACAGATTTAGCGGATAGGTTTAGGTGACTTGGGACAGCGAACAGTTATGGATGAGATGGTCAGCGGAGAGGTAAAAGGTGACTTCGGTCAGCGGACATGTATAGTTGGCATGATGCAGTGGGCAGGTATAGGTGACATTGGCAATTGGCACAAAAGGGTGACTTAAGGTATCAATGCTTAATTATGTCCCATTAGCGCTAATGTTAAATTTCGATGATCCCTATATAAATTTGGTATCTTTGAAATTGTATTTCTTGCTAATTACTGGTATGTAATATACAAGACTGAAAATGCATCACACTTGAAGTTATTGTAGTTTGTATAAGTCATTAAATCAAACTGGAATCGGGTACGAACTCAACCATTTTGAAATCTTTGAAAGCCAAGAATGAATAAAACTTTTTAAAAGGTGATACATTAGAGTCACCATGCATCCCAAAATAAAATCATTTTAGATTAGGACACCTTATGACAGCGTTACAATCACACTTGGGCCTTGGTACTAGTAGACCTATTGGCAGGGGCGGATCCAGGAGATGTCGTAACTATGGGGCGTAACCTGTTGATTTGCGCCCCTCTATCAGAACCATAATTAATTTGCTTTAAAATGTTGGCAGAGGGGGGGGGGATTTTGAGTGTGTTTAATTACCTATTCACCTCTATAGAATAAAAATAAAAATTGGACAATTTAAGGGGGAAGGACGCGCGTCGCCAACCTCCTTACCCTGGATCCGCAAGTGATTGGTTTTACTCCCACACATTATACGGAGCATGGAACAGCTCCGTCAATGCAAAACACAAATATGTCATACCATATAGTATTAAAAGTTTTTTGAACTATTTCTTTAGCAAAATTTTCAAAAAGTATCGCGCCGAAATTTTCATGCTTGGATTTAAGACTTTAGTTCCAAACAGTCGAGCTATCCATGTCGAGCGATGGTAAAAGCTCTTAACGTTGTTTTGTTTATCAAATCATAACATAACATAGTGTTTATTGTAATTTAAGACCACCAGTAGTTGTACAATAAATTATCCGTGTAAGACCAGATGCTTTCTCAAATCGCATGCTTTTAGCTAATGAGATTTTGTTAATGAGATTATATCACTACATTGTAGTAGCATCAGTGCTAATTATATTATTGAACAATTAAAAGCTTGAATGCGTGATCCATGTAGTCAAGAACAATTCGGCCATTCGGGTACGTTTTGGCGGGTTATAAGTTCAGTTCTCGGCACCCAGCCAATGCAACAATTACGGTTACATTGTTTTAGTTGAAGTATATGAAGGGGTGCTCCTTTTTCATAGATTACGTTCCACATCCATTGAGTCAATATTATTCTTAACTGGATCTATGAAGATTTAGCTAATCGGATTACTTGCTATTTATAACTGAACAATAGAGTGAATGAAGTCAATGATGTATGACCATAAGATTTTTTTAAGTTGAATATTGAATACCATCCCAGTTCACATGACCATGGACGGCGTTTCATTTTTGTTTATTTTTCATTTGAGAAACTTCTTAAAAAAACAACTTCCAAACTGTTCTCAATTTTGTTTTAAACGATATGGTTACTTCGCACTGTTTTAAAAATGAAAACAACAAGAAGTCTTCAATCTTGATTTGTATACGGGTACATACGGGTACCTGCGGTTATTTGACGATCGGATACACGTGTCCAAAATTTCTACCCAATCGATGAATATTGAACCATTTGATCAAAAAGCGAATAAAACGTTACTGAATACCGATATTTTGTTAGTATAATTTATGATGATGACGAGCTTGCTTGAGCGTGTAACATATGTTTTCAAATGCAACATTTATAGAAAACGATAAAACTAATAACATGCTTTATTTAGCTGAATAATGTTAGACTGAAGGTGTGTGAATATTGAGGGGATTGTTCAGGGCATTGTTAACGACATCGCTATTAACCTCTTAACGGGAAATATTTTTTTATGAAAAATAAAAATATATGAAAAATTATATACATTTGATGATGTGTCAATATAGTTAAATAAAACAAGTACAGCTTAAAGCTGCACTCTCACAGATTAAACGTTTTGACAACTTCTTTTATTTTTTGTCTTGGAACGAGCCAATTTTTGCGAAAACCCATGGAAACCAGTTATATAAGACTGCTGACAAAAAAAAAATTAGATCGCAGATTTTTATATTTAAGTTCAAAAATTGATGTTTTATGCATTTTTTTTTAAACCGTTAGTAACGGTTTCAGCATAAAAACATAAATTTTCGGATATATGAATATCTACGATCTGATTTTTGTCAGCAATCTTATATCATTGGTTTACAGATATTTACGCAAAAATTTGCCCTTTCCAAGACAAACAAAAATTTGTAAAAATGGTAAATATGTGAGAGTGCGGCTTTAAACAGTTGTCTATTATCTTGTTAGACATAAATCAGGTTCACAAATGTATCCATTCAACTTCCAGAACAATACACACTTTAAAGTTAACAGCGATGACATTAACAACGTTGTTAACTTAAACAAAGTTTTGAATGGACCGATTGTTCAGAATCTCGTTAAAGTTTACAACGTTGTTAACGAAATCGTTGTTAACGTATAAACTGTTACCTCTCTGGAAGTTTAATGGATACACTTGTGATCTGCTGTGTTTTTAACAATGTTTTAGACAATGGTTTTAGCTGTACTTGTTTGTTTTTAAAGTTTGAGAACATCGTTAAATAGTTCACATTTAAAAGTTAACAACGATTTCGTTAATCACGTTGTTAACTTTTACAAAGTTTAGAACAATTGGCCGATACTAGTATTCTTCAGAAAAATTATTTATATAATTAATTTCTATTAATATTAGAATTTCTTATTTTAACTTTTGGTGATATTTTAGCAATACAACAAGCATTTGCTCACATTCACACGAACAACATAAATACCTAATAAACCGTGAATGAGTCCCTCTAAAGTGACACTCGTATTCAAAATCAATACATACACATGTGCAACAAACATAAATTTGATCGTTAACCTTTAACTACTTACTAAAATATGCATTTATGGAAAATATTAATTACTGAAACACGATTATAACCGTGTTTTGAATTGGTAAACACGCAAACATATTAAATGATTGGTGAGTGTTAAAATAATTAGTGTGATCTAAATTTAAGAAATTACGGTGCCGTATAAGATATCCGGTATTTTATTTCGCATAAATGACTTAAGGAAGCTTAGCACTTTATGCTGACCAATTTTCAGTACATTTAGAAAATATTTCATTTTTGACGTCGAAATTTTGTTGAGTACCCCACCACCTTAAACTCATTATGCTTCTTAAGAATCATTGTTTTCGACATTTATTCATCCCTTTTGGTACATTCAAACACTTGTAATAATTGTGGTAAATCATACTTGGGAGTAAGAATGCATCTCTAAAAGGGACGAGAGGGATAAATCATAAAAGCTTGCTTACCTTAATAGTATGCTCGATTTTCCGAATGATACATTACTGATGCTTAATTAATTCCCATTCATTCTGTGTTCTTCTTTTTCTATCACTTTCACTTATTTAACACACGATTGAGCTGAAAAGAAAGGTTTCAAAATGTGTGTACGACTTTATAGCAAATACAACCGGTTTGTATAAATATAAATCATAAAGTCGATACGTAAAAGAAACATTCACCATTTTATCATGAAAACTATAACAATAAGAATGTGACAATCCGAAGGGCTAATTCCATATTTATTTCGCTAAACCCTTGAAAACACATGGCCTATTATGGTTGCATTATTCATGGTAAATGTTCTGACACGAACTGTAAGTGAATAGAAAAAAATATACATACTCCAACACGATCATTATACATGCACAAAGGCAACTAGCTATAGGCAAATAGACGTACGTATTATTCTTACATGGTAAAATGAAATCCAATTCATTCGTTTTAAAATAGCCTATAATGAAATATGAGATGTGTATCTGATACGCAACGAAGCATTTACTTGCTTTCAATAAGGTAGCTTTATTAGATAGATAATAGCGTATGAACTATTTTGGTTATAGAAGAAGAAAGTTTATTCAAGGAAGAAGAAAGGGTATATGGTAGTTCATAAATAGCGTTTACACATGTACTATTTAGTGTGTGTACCCAGGGGCGACTCCAGAAATTAATGTTAGAGGTGGCGTAACTGAGTGGCGCAACCTTTTAACATGCGCCCCTCCCTCAGAACCGAAAGTATATGGCATAAACTGTTTGCATCGGGATTTCGGGCTACTCTCTGAATAAATTTTGAACAGTTTGTATGAGGAAATGGTGCATTATAAGTGCATTTTATCACGTTTTCCTACTCCCATATTGATAAAAAAAAGTGAGCTTTGACGATTTTAGAGTGGGCTGGCGCCGAGTGCGACCCCCTCTATACCGCTAGTGGTACCAGAATGGCAACAAAGAAAATATAGTCCCGACAAACCACCAAACATAGAATATCACTGGTACTGACATGGGTGATCGTCACAGAGCTTGGACACAGTTTATTATGGCCATGCAGTCATTTGATATTATTTAAAAAGTAAAACACCACGGACTTATAAACCACCATGGTGGTAATGGATATGAAAATTTAAGCTCAACTGTAACGTTCACGTGTGTTTGTGTGTACAGGAACGGGTGGGCGTACGAGTGCGGGTGTGTGCGCGTGTAGGTGCGGGTGCGTGGGCACGTGCTTGTATGTACGTGCTTGTGTGTGTGTCCGTGCACGTCGTGTGCGTGCGCACGTGTGCGGGTTCGTGCGTGCGTACCTGTGTGTGTGCACAGATTTCAGATGGAATTTAAAGCTGCATTCTCACAGATTGAACTTTTTGACAATTTTTTTTTTGTCTTGGAACGAGCCAATTTTGGCGAAAATCCATGATAACCAGTATAATATAAAACTGCTGAAAAAATGGATAGCAGTTTTTTTAATATTTAAGTTCAAAAATTGATGTTTTATGCATCTTCTTAAACCGTTAGTTACAGTTTAAGCCATAAAATATTAATTTTCGAACAGAAATATGAAAATCTGCGATCTGATTTTTTTGTCAGCAATCTTTTATTATTGGTTTGCAGATATTTACGCAAAAATTTCCTCTTTCCAAGACAAAAAGTAAAAAAAGTTGTAAAAATGGTATATCTGTGAGAGTGCCGCTTTAAAGCACAAAAAACAAATAGCAAAACTTCATCTATTATAATGTTTAAGGTTATTAATTAAATATATTCATAACCAGTAGAAGCAATATCCATTCAAATCACACACAAAAATAAATGTTGGGTTTCACCAGGCCTCGACAAAAAATATCATTATAAACAATGGATTTATAAAATGACAGACTAATTTTTACATCGAATACCTTAAGATGAATTTAATTTCACAGATATGCACAAAAACAAACGAAATACAGCACGGCATTTAAGTGAACATGATCCTGGTTCTTTTTTCTTGAAACCACGTGACTTTGGTTTAAATCACCAAAATCAAATGACAATGTAATCAAATATTTAATTGTGTTTTAAATTGGCAATATTTGTCTAATGTATTATCTGCCAGTTAATTTTGGCGCGGAGTAAATGGGACTATTGTCGATAAAATCATAACGTATGTTTTCAAAATTTGAAGCTGATTTGATTGACATTTTTGTCGTTCCCAAAGAGAAATGGAAAACAGAATTATGAGTGTTGGAAATAGTGTGTTACCTGGTTCTTAATATATCGAGGTAAGGAGTTTGGAGAAATTTTAAGGTATGTACGGGGTATCATCATTATGGAAGCGTTTAACGTTTATACTGGTGATATGATCATGGATTAATGTGGACTTGTTTCGTGTGGACTTGAAGAGTTATACAGCGTCATCAAGTCAGACTTGTTTATAAGTATTTACTTATTAAAAACTGGATATGTTGACATACGTTTTGTCGACAAATCAGGTCAAACACGTTAACTCGATTTCACCAAAAAAATAAGTCGACCTCGCATGCGTTTCGCAACTTCTTTTTTCGATTAAAATGTAAGTCAACATGTCCACATTTTCTATGAACAAGTCAACTTATGTCTGGCTTCATGTAGTGCAATAACTCGTCTAATCGACATAGAGTAATACGACAAGACTAAATAAACATAACATCGGTGTATACGGTATACGCTTCCATACCATCATAGGAACAATCTATAATCGTTTTGAGTTTTAAAGTTCACTCTGAATCATGATTTGCACATCAG
The DNA here is from genome assembly GCF_026914265.1 of Mya arenaria. Classification (NCBI taxonomy): domain Eukaryota; kingdom Metazoa; phylum Mollusca; class Bivalvia; order Myida; family Myidae; genus Mya; species Mya arenaria. The sequence goes on from NC_069126.1 coordinate 8,504,439, forward strand.
CAGGAACACCGAAGTCAGCCAAGGGACATAACTCCAGAAATGTTCCAAGCCGGAGATAGTACTTGCTACCCATACCACCACTTGCATATATATATAAAGTTATTTACCAAATTTCCATCTATTGCTGAACCAAGCAGCTAGTTGGATAAAAGTGGATGCCTTCCTGCCAGGCTAAAATAATAATAAAATATTGCTAAAAGCTTGTAATGTGCACAAGCGACTCCAATAGGGGTGGGGGTCACTCCCGGCGCCCTCACCCCCCCCCCCACCCCCCAAAAATCTTCCAAGTTTACTTTTTAATTTCGTTCGAAAAAGATAATGCACCATTTTCATTTTAGAAGTTGTTAAAATATTCTAAGGAAACACCAAAACCCGCTGCAAACACTAAAAACCAAATAAACTCCGAATCTGAGGGAGGGGCGCAAGTTTACTTCCCTCAGTTACGCCCTTTCCGACGTCAAAACCTAGATACGCCCCTGCCGAACATTGTTTAATCATTATTTGACAACAGTTGAAAGGCGATTTCTACAACGCATTTAAAGGGACTCATCAACAGATTTAATGTTGGCAACGACTGATTTTAAACTTTGCCGAAATTTGGTTATTTTACTTCATTTTTATGAACAAATACCAAACTACAACTAGCAGATACTTATATGGGGAGAATTTTTTGATTTTTATTTAATATAAAGCGTTACTAACGCTTTTCGGCAAAACAGCATTTTTATATTAAATGTTGAGATCATTATGAATAATACAGCTCTGATATATCATTGTTACAAGCATATTTTTCACATATAAAACGAACTATACTATACTTAGATTCTTCACGCTTTTAAACTTGAATGAGTCCCTTTAATTTGCTGCATAGAGAATATCAAAGTTGCTGGTTCCAACGTAAGCTATTCAATAATAAGACTTGGATGTTTCAAGTAACTCAATGGAAGTCTTGGTATATTTATTTTTCAGCACAATGAGTATTGGAGCCATGAATGTGTGCATTTGGACACTGTCGGTTGTATTCCTGCCAAAAACATTTGCTGCCAACCACAGTAAGATGATATAAAGTGTTAACTTACTTAGTGATTGATTGTTAATTTTGTCTCATGAATTTTGAATAGTATTTTGAATCTAGAACGCTCTGCGTAATATATAATGCTAGTGTTCGAAATTATATTTTGTCCAATCCCGGTATGGCATTAATGGTTTGATGCGCACAAAATGTCGCATAACCATTTATTTTAGTAAATACATACTAATTAGTCTTCAACCATTATCGGATGGTTAATTGAACTTAATTCGCATATTTGTGGTAATCTGACATATGTTACCCTTTTTACCTCTTAAGAAGTCACAAAGTTTTAAAAGTGTTCTTGCTGCCTATTTCGTCGTCGTATGATGCCTTCTTACCGTGCATTACGGTAACAAACATGCCTACAAGCCGCCTCCGCCGACAGTGAACACGAGCAGAGCGGTGACCTACACTGCGCACGTCGAATACTATAAGGCGTCACGTACCTTACTTTGACCTTTCATAATTTACTCAGCCACCTTGTCGCCGCCCGACGGTTCCACCGAGGGAGGCGGCCTACAGAGCGCGGACGTCGCCGCCATCGTCCTCGGCATCCTGCTACTGCTTCTCCTCGCTGCCACCGCCACCATCTGTTTCTTATACTACAAAGGTTTGCGGATGCTTTTCTAAGATAAAGAGTATTTATCGATCAAAATAAAATGTAGTAGAATGTGTTCATATAAAGTTAAAAGGTAATGGAAAATCATTGCTGTCAAACACCATACAGCGGCTACTTCGCTTTGCAGTATCTCTGCTCGTCAAGGGAGATCAATGCGTGGGAATCGATTAAAGTTTGAAGATTGAAAGTTATTAGTCAAGGCTCAAACATGTTTAATATGATAATGATAGAGGGTTAGGTGGAATATTCATATAATAATAATTAAAAAAATCAAAGATGGAGAATGAGACATAGTATATAATAATTGCAATGTTGTAAGAATCACAGGGGCAGGGTGCGTTGTTCCCCCATCATTATAAATAAGTCTGGGTGTTTTTTTTTTAAATGGGGGGGGGGGGGGGCGTGGTCAAAGGGATGTGTCAAAACAACGCACCCTGCCCCTGTGATCCGTATTTGTCATAATCTATTACGCAGTGACCTCCCCTGACAAGCAAAATAGTTTAATAATAATAAATAACATTCGGAACACGTCGGCCATGAGAGAGGTTCAAATGAATTAATAATTTGAATAATAGACATTCGGAGCTCCTCGGCCATTTTTGATCAAAAACAACCTCGGATGTATTTGGACGGTTTACATACTCAAAAAGAGGTACGTTTAAGTCCGATGCAAGTAGATCGCGTAGTAATTTTATTTAGCAGTTAAACTTTATGACTTTACTCTTGGAAATCTTAATTATGTTCGCAATAATATACTTCACCGACACTCAATTTAAACTCCAATTAATAAATACAATTCTAAAACACTACATTTCATCTATGATATAATTCAAAATTTTACGAACTACTTAAACTGATGTACCGGCATACATCCGAGGTTGTTTACGATAAACATGGCCGAGGAGTTCCGAATGTAATAAAAGATAGCTCAAGTGTAAGGAAAGTAACACTGCGTGGAGTTTTCAACCGTCCAACAGCTGAACGTGTTGCTCTCTCGTAGTCAACGCAAATGTTGACGATAATAGTGTACGAACATGAGCTCCGCCCCAACAATCTAAAGGTATGTGTATTCTCTCTTCCTCTACAGGCTACCTGGGCAGACACCCAGAGGAGCAGGCAACAGTCCAACCTGTGTTTCCAGATATCTTCACCACCACGCCAGCAAGGCAAGTATAATTCGGGCTTTCCGTGTGTACATGACTGTGTATATGGTGTATGGGGTATTTTGTGTCTCGCAGCGAGATTTTGATTATCATCATCATCATTATCATCATCATCATTATCATCATCATCATCATCATCATCTTGATCATCTTCATCGTCATCATCAATCGTCAATATCAATTTGTTTCTTTTGATTTCAGTTTGCGACGAATTAGCACGAAGGCGATCGCTAAGGCGCGGGTACGACACCTTATGAAGGCTGACTCAGAGCCGATTTTGTAAGTTTATGAGTTTATGAAGGGTCTGAGAACATGACAGAGAATTGCGTTCCATGGCCTGCATATGGTATATAATTAACAGGTCGAGTTAGTAGATTATTTTATATGTTGTGTTCGACCACACGTAGAACTTTTAGGGTATAAATGGCTTGTTTAAACTGAAAAAAAACTTTCCTAAGCTTTTCATTCATGGAAACTGTTATTAATATAAAGCGCGATTTTTATAGCCACCAGTAAATATGCATTCAAGTTTAAAATACACATACTTATATTTCGTTGTAGTTTGAACTAGACCAACGCAGGTAATTTCGTGCCATTACATTTCAGTTACATGGACGAAGATATCTACTACCCGCCAAATTCCCGGCCACTCCCAACAAACAACGTAAAAGCCGCCCCGTTTCCGGAGATTTCCAGCGCTATCACTAAGCAAGGCCACCATCGAACCGGTCGCCGGACCCATAATCGTAGTTTTCCCGGCGTCCATCACGGCCGCAGGAAGCAAGGCGGTCACGGTGGTCATGGCAGAAACGATTTGAAACACCAGCACCATCGCCACCACCACTACAGGCGGCATACCAAAATAGTTCACGATTTCCGGCAGGAGTCTCCTCCACTTCCAGTCCTTGAGGAACGACGGGCGGCAGAGATCGAGGAGGACATTGTGGTGATTCCGGACACCGCGCGGCCACTTTGTATCACAACGCACTACGGTGCAAGAACCCCATACATGGGGGAGGATCTATCAAAAACTATATAGCCTTGTTGTTTACTATTTTTAACGTATTTTTTATTTATTTATTTATTTATTTTTAAGTATACACGTACCAGTTTTGTTTAGAATGGGTGAATGTTGATTTTATATAATATAGCAGTTTTGTTTGTGTATGTTGAAATTATATATACATGTAAATGTATATGTAACAGTTGTGTTGGTCAACTTAGTGTTTGTAGTATACATTCATGTACCCATTTTATTTATTTTAAGTAATATTTAAATATATACATGTATTAAGTGTTGATTTATTCATTTTATTACATTTATTTAGTTTTCAATGTAAACTGTATTATATCTATTTATGATATGTAATTTATTTGGTTAACTGATAAAAAAGCAAACAAGAGCATATGTGTCCGTAATATCTCTTGGCTAGAACTTTTAAACGAAGTATATTTAAAAAAAAACAACGAATATATCATTTGAAGAAGGAAGGAAAACTTTACATAAATGCAATCTCTCAGGTATTTTCTATTGCTCTCGGAGCCAACATCGTACATGCACGGGCACTGTAAGACCGCATATAAATCTCATTCCGCTTATAGCTCACATGCGCGGCACTATTAGGCATATAGCTCACGGGCCTGGCACTATTAGGCATACAGCTCACATGCGCGACACTATTAGGCATATAGCTCACGTGCGCGGCACTATTAGGCATATAGATCACGTGCGCGGCACTATAAGGCATACAGCTCACGTGCGCGGCACTATTAGGCATACAGCTCACGTGCGCGGCACTATTAGGCATACAGCTCACGTGCGCGGCACTATTAGGCATATAGCTCACATGCCTGGCACTATTAGGCATATAGCTCACGTGCGCGGCACTATTAGGCATACAGCTCACGTGCGCGGCACTATTAGGCATACAGCTCACGTGCCTGGCACTATTAGGCATACAGCTCACGTGCGCGGCACTATTAGGCATATAGCTCACGTGCCTGGCACTATTAGGCATACAGCTCACGTGCGCGGCACTATTAGGCATACAGCTCACGTGCGCGGCACTATAAGGCATACAGCTCACGTGCGCGGCACTATTAGGCATACAGCTCACGTGCGCGGCACTATTAGGCATATAGCACACGTGAGCTATATGCAAACGGTATACCTATGCCTTGATTCCGCATAAAGCTTAATTAGTTTTAAAGGGACTCTCTCATTTTTTTGGACTAAAAATTTGTTTTCCCCAGTATTGCATCTGTAAAGACCTATTCTAGCATTATTTTTGATATAAAAAATATTTTGGTTCTAGTGGATTGATAACATCAGATGATAATGTCAACCAACTAATCACGCAACAACGAAATTGCCCAATGCCGTTAATAACACAACTGATAATTGTGGTATTCAAAGAGGATATTTGAGCAAATATCAACATTTGGTGAAGGGTCCCAACTTTCAGTACCTTAGCTTAAACGCTCCTAATAATTTGCCACACTTTATTTTGTACTAAAAAAGTAAAAAGAAAGTTCATTTTACAAATCATAAGTGAGTTCCATTAATATGTTTAACTGATACTATTACATTTTTACAAAGACTTTTATGAAAGTTTGATTTTAAAGAAATGTATGATTACCAACCAAGCCTTCACAAGTGACAGAAGTACACATGGGGTGTAGGGACAAGGTTTGACAAATGTCAAAAGTATACATGTGAGATAAGAGACAAGCCTCCACAAATGACAGGGGTATACATGGGGGTGAGGGATAAGCATCGACAAATGACAGAAGTATACATGGGGGTGAGGAATAAGCATCGACAAATGACAGGGGTATACATGGGGGTGAGGGATAAGCATCGACAAATGGCAGGGGTATACATGGGGGTGAGGGATAAGCATCGACAAATGACAGGGGTATACATGGGGGTGAGGGATAAGAATCGACAAATGACAGGGGTATACATGGGGTTGAGGGATAAGCATCGACAAATGACAGGAGTATACATGGAGGTGAGTGATAAGCATCGACAAATGACAGGAGTATACATGGGGGTGAGGAATAAGCATCGACAAATGACAGAAGTATACATGGGGTGAGGAATAAGCATCGACAAATGACAGAAGTATACATGGGGATGAGGGACAAGCATCGAAAAATCACAGAAGTATACATGGGGGTGAGGGATAAGCATCGACAGATGACAGGGGTATACATGGGGTTGAGGAATAAGCATCGACAAATGACAGGAGTATACATGGGGGTGAGGGATAAGCATCGACAAATGACAGAAGTATACATGGGAATGAGGGATAAGCATCGACAAATGACAGGAGTATACATGGGGTTGAGGAATAAGCATCGACAAATGACAGGGGTATACATGGGGGTGAGGGATAAGCATCGACAAATGACAGAAGTATACATGGGGGTGAGGGATAAGCATCGACAAATGACAGAAGTATACATGGGGATGAGGGATAAGCATCGACAAATGACAGAAGTATACATGGGGATGAGGGATAAGCATCGACAAATGACAGGAGTATACATGGGGTGTGAATGACAAGCATCGACAAATGACAGAAGTATACATGGGGGTGAGGGATAAGCATCGACAAATGACAGAAGTATACATGGGGGTGAGGAATAAGCATCGACAAATGACAGGGGTATACATGGGGTTGAGGGATAAGCATCGACAAATGACAGGAGTATACATGGAGGTGAGGGATAAGCATCGACAAATGACAGGAGTATACATGCGGGTGAGGAATAAGCATCGACAAATGACAGAAGTATACATGGGGATGAGGGACAAGCATCGAAAAATCACAGAAGTATACATGGGGGTGAGGGATAAGCATCGACAAATGACAGGGGTATACATGGGGTTGAGAAATAAGCATCGACAAATGACAGAAGTATACATGGGGGTGAGGGATAAGCATCGACAAATGACAGAAGTATACATGGGGGTGAGAAATAAGCATCGACAAATGACAGAAGTATACATGGGGGTGAGGGATAAGCATCGACAAATGACAGGGGTATACATGGGGTTGAGGAATAAGCATCGACAAATGACAGAAGTATACATGGGGGTGAGGGATAAGCATCGACAAATGACAGAAGTATACATGGGGGTGAGAAATAAGCATCGACAAATGACAGAAGTATACATGGGGGTGAGGGATAAGCATCGACAAATGACAGGAGTATACATGGGGGTGAGGAATAAGCTTCGACAAATGACAGAAGTATACATGGGGTTGAGGAATAAGCATCGACAAATGACAGAAGTATACATGGGGGTGAGGGATAAGCATCGACAAATGACAGAAGTATACATGGGGGTGAGAAATAAGCATCGACAAATGACAGAAGTATACATGGGGGTGAGGGATAAGTATCGACAAATGACAGGAGTATACATGGGGGTGAGGAATAAGCATCGACAATTGACAGAAGTATACATGGGTGTGAGGGATAAGCATCGACAAATAACAGAAGTATACAGGGGGGGTGAGGGATAAGCATCGACAAATGACAGAAGTACACATGGGGGTGAGGGATAAGCATCGACAAATGACAGAAGTATACATAGGGGTGAGGGATAAGCATCGACAAATGGCATAAGTATACATGGGGGTGAGGAATAAGCATCGACAAATGACAGGAGTATACATGGGGGTGAGGGATTAGCATCGACATATGACAGGGGTATACATGGGGGTGAGGGATAAGCATCGACAAATGACATAAGTATACATGGGGTTGAGGGATTAGCATCGACAAATGACAGGGGTATACATGGGGTTGAGGGATAAGCATCGACAAATGACAGGAGTATACATGGGGGGAAGGAATAAGAATCGACAAATGACAGGAGTATACATGGGGGTGAGGGATAAGCATCGACAAATGACAGAAGTATACATGGGGGTGAGGGATAAGCATCGACAAATGACATAAGTATACATGGGGGTGAGGGATAAGCATCGACAAATGACAGGAGTATACATGGGGGTGAGGAATAAGCATCGACAAATGACATAAGTATACATGGGGGTGAGGGATAAGCATCGACAAATGACAGAAGTATACATGGGGGTGAGGGATAAGCATCGACAAATGACAGGAGTATACATGGGGGTGAGGAATAAGCATCGACAAATGACATAAGTATACATGGGGGTGAGGGATAAGCATCGACAAATGACAGGGGTATACATGGGGTGAGGAATAAGCATCGACAAATGACAGGAGTATACATGGGGTTGAGGAATAAGCATCGACACATGACAGGCGTATACATAGGGGTGAGGGATAGGCATCGACAAATGACAGGGGTATACATGGGGGTGAGGGATACGCATCGACAAATGACAGGGGTATACATGGGGGTGAGGGATTTGCATCGACAAATGACAGGCGTATACATGGGTGTGAGGAATAAGCATCGACAAATGACAGAAGTATACATGGGGTGAGGGAAATGCTTTGAAAGATGGCAGAAGTATACATGGGGGTGAGGGACAAGCTTCGAAAAATGATAGAAGTATACATGGGGGTGAGGGACAAGCATCGAAAAATGACAGGAGTATACATGGGGGTGAGGGACAAACTTCGAAAAATGACAGGAGTATACATGGGGGTGAGGAATAAGCATCGACAAATGACAGGGGTATACATGGGGGTGAGGAATAAGCATCGACAAATGACAGGAGTATACATGGGGTTGAGGGATAAGCATCGACAAATGACAGGGGTATACATGGGGGTGAGGGATAAGCATCGACAAATGACAGGAGTATACATGGGGGAAGGAATAAGCGTCGACAAATGACAGAAGTATACATGGGGTTGAGGGATAAGCATCGACAAATGACAGGAGTATACATGGGGGTGAGGAATAAGCATCGACAAATGACAGAAGTATACATGGGGGTGAGGGATAAGCATCGACAAATGACAGAAGTATACAGGGGGGGGGGATAAGCATCGACAAATGACAGAAGTATACATGGGGGTGAGGGATAAGCATCGACAAATGACAGAAGTATACATAGGGGTGAGGGATAAGCATCGACAAATGGCATAAGTATACATGGGGGTGAGGAATAAGCATCGACAAATGACAGGAGTATACATGGGGGTGAGGGATAAGCATCGACAAATGACAGGGGTATACATGGGGGTGAGGGATAAGCATCGACAAATGACATAAGTATACATGGGGTTGAGGGATTAGCATCGACAAATGACAGGGGTATACATGGGGTTGAGGGATAAGCATCGACAAATGACAGGAGTATACATGAGGGGAAGGAATAAGAATCGACAAATGACAGGAGTATACATGGGGGTGAGGGATAAGCATCGACAAATGACAGAAGTATACATGGGGGTGAGGGATAAGCATCGACAAATGACATAAGTATACATGGGGGTGAGGGATAAGCATCGACAAATGACAGGAGTATACATGGGGGTGAGGAATAAGCATCGACAAATGACAGAAGTATACATGGGGGTGAGGGATAAGCATCGACAAATGATAGGGGTATACATGGGGGTGAGGAATAAGCATCGACAAATGACAGGAGTATACATGGGGGTGAGGAATAAGCATCGACACATGACAGGCGTATACATAGGGGTGAGGGATAGGCATCGACAAATGACAGGGGTATACATGGGGGTGAGGGATACGCATCGACAAATGACACGGGTATACATGGGGGGAGGGATTTGCATCGACAAATGACAGGCGTATACATGGGTGTGAGGAATAAGCATCGACAAATGACAGAAGTATACATGGGGTGAGGGAAATGCTTTGAAAGATGGCAGAAGTATACATGGGGGTGAGGGACAAGCTTCGAAAAATGATAGAAGTATACATGGGGGTGAGGGACAAGCATCGAAAAATGACAGGAGTATACATGGGGGTGAGGGACAAACTTCGAAAAATGACAGGAGTATACATGGGGGTGAGGAATAAGCATCGACAAATGACAGGGGTATACATGGGGGTGAGGAATAAGCATCGACAAATGACGGGAGTATACATGGGGTTGAGGGATAAGCATCGACAAATGACAGGGGTATACATGGGGGTGAGGGATAAGCATCGACAAATGACAGGAGTATACATGGGGGAAGGAATAAGCGTCGACAAATGACAGAAGTATACATGGGGGTGAGGAATAAGCATCGACAAATGACAGGAGTATACATGGGGTTGAGGAATAAGCATCGACACATGACAGGCGTATACATGGGGGTGAGGGATAGGCATCGACAAATGACAGGGGTATACATGGGGGTGAGGGATACGCATCGACAAATGACAGGGGTATACATGGGGGTGAGGGATTTGCATCGACAAATGACAGGCGTATACATGGGTGTGAGGAATAAGCATCGACAAATGACAGAAGTATACATGGGGTGAGGGAAATGCTTTGAAAGATGGCAGAAGTATACATGGGGGTGAGGGACAAGCTTCGAAAAATGATATAAGTATACATGGGGGTGAGGGACAAGCATCGAAAAATGACAGGAGTATACATGGGGGTGAGGGACAAACTTCGAAAAATGACAGGAGTATACATGGGGGTGAGGAATAAGCATCGACAAATGACAGGGGTATACATGGGGGTGAGGAATAAGCATCGACAAATGACAGGAGTATACATGGGGTTGAGGGATAAGCATCGACAAATGACAAGAGTATACATGGGGGTGAGGGATAAGCATCGACAAATGACAGGGGTATACATGGGGGTGAGGGATAAGCATCGACAAATGACATAAGTATACATGGGGTTGAGGGATTAGCATCGACAAATGACAGGGGTATACATGGGGTTGAGGGATAAGCATCGACAAATGACAGGAGTATACATGAGGGGAAGGAATAAGAATCGACAAATGACAGGAGTATACATGGGGGTGAGGGATAAGCATCGACAAATGACAGAAGTATACATGGGGGTGAGGGATAAGCATCGACAAATGACATAAGTATACATGGGGGTGAGGGATAAGCATCGACAAATGACAGGAGTATACATGGGGGTGAGGAATAAGCATCGACAAATGACAGAAGTATACATGGGGGTGAGGGATAAGCATCGACAAATGACAGGGGTATACATGGGGGTGAGGAATAAGCATCGACAAATGACAGGAGTATACATGGGGGTGAGGAATAAGCATCGACACATGACAGGCGTATACATAGGGGTGAGGGATACGCATCGACAAATGACAGGGGTATACATGGGGGGAGGGATTTGCATCGACAAATGACAGGCGTATACATGGGTGTGAGGAATAAGCATCGACAAATGACAGAAGTATACATGGGGTGAGGGAAATGCTTTGAAAGATGGCAGAAGTATACATGGGGGTGAGGGACAAGCTTCGAAAAATGATAGAAGTATACATGGGGGTGAGGGACAAGCATCGAAAAATGACAGGAGTATACATGGGGGTGAGGGACAAACTTCGAAAAATGACAGGAGTATACATGGGGGTGAGGAATAAGCATCGACAAATGACAGGGGTATACATGGGGGTGACGAATAAGCATCGACAAATGACAGGAGCATACATGGGGTTGAGAGATAAGCATCGACAAATGACAGGGGTATACATGGGGGTGAGGGATAAGCATCGACAAATGACAGGAGTATACATGGGGGAAGGAATAAGCGTCGACAAATGACAGAAGTATACATGGGGTGAGGGATAAGCATCGACAAATGACAGGAGTATACATGGGGGTGAGGAATAAGCATCGTCAAATGACAGAAGTATACATGGGGGTGAGGGATAAGCATCGACAAATGACAGGCGTATACATGCGGATGAGGAATAAGCATCGACAAATGACAGGCGTATACATGGGGGTGAGGGACAAGCTTCCAAAGACGACAGAAGTATACATCTGGGTGAGGGACAAGCTTCGAAAAATGATAGAAGTATACATGTGGATGAGGGAAAAGCTTCGAAAGATGACAGAAGTATACATGGGGGTGAGGGACAAGCATCGAAAAATGACAGGAGTATACATGGGGTTGAGGGATAAGCATCGACAAATGACAGGGGTATACATGGGGGTGAGGGATAAGCATCGACAAATGACAGGAGTATACATGGGGGGAAGGAATAAGCATGGGGTGTGAGGGACAAGCTTCGAAAAATGACAGAAGTTTACATGAGGTGTAAGGGACAAGCTTCGAAAAATGATAGAAGTATACATGGGGTGTAAGTGACAAGCTTCGAAAAATGATAGAAGTATACATGGGGTGTAAGGGACAAGCTTCGAAAAATGATAGAAGTATACATGGGGTGTAAGTGACAAGCTTCGAAAAATGACAGAAGTTTACATGGGGTGTAAGTGACAAGCTTCGAAAAATGATAGAAGTTTACATGGGGGTGAGGGACAAGCTTCGAAAAATGACAGAAGTTTACATGGGGTGTGAGGGACAAGCTTCGAAAAATGACAGAAGTATACATGGGGTGTGAGGGACAAGCATTGACAAATGACAGAAGTTTACATGGGGTGTGAGGGACAAGCTACGAAAAATGACAGAAGTTTACATGGGGGTGAGGGACAAGCCTCGGCAGATAATAAACGTTAACACGGGATTAAAATTGGGATTAAGAGACAAGCTTCGACAAATGACAGAAACGTACATAGGAGCGAGGGACCAGCCTCGGCAAATGATAGACGTTTACATTGGAGTTGATGGACAAGCCCCGACAAATGACAGAAATATACATGTGGTGGAGGGACTAGACCTCGATTAGTGACAGAAGCATACATGGGGGGGGGGGCTCGAATCGAATATTGTTAGAAGTAAACATGGAAAACATGGAAGATTAGGCACGCCTCGTTAAATGAAAGATGCTTATAGAAGAATAAAATGCAAAATGAATGGATTTTTCATTTTGAGGTAAACCACACCTCAATTTTACATTAAGGCTTTTGTTCTAATCTACATTTTAAACATTTATTTTTCTACAATTATGGGGCTTGTGTAAAGAGGTATCTACAAACCTGCAAACTATGATATAGTCTCTACTGTTACCAATCTATTAAATTTAAAAGCTGTACTAGTGAGATTTAATAAAAAGTTTTACCACTGTTGTCTGCAGATTAAATATAATGTCCGATCGATTGGTTGTGAACATTTAATTCGATATTTTAAAAATCACGTGACTCATAGTCGGTACCGTTCTGTTTTCTTCGTTATTTTCAATAATCCTAAAATGGAAGAAAACAGAATCACAGCTGAAATTCTTTGTTTGTAATAGTTGCTTAAAAAGTACATGATTGCAGTCATATTGGTAAGTTCTGAAATATTCCCAACCAAAATTTGATTCCAGTGTCCTCTCCATCTGGTTATATAGTTACCAGTGGACGAAATCAAAACGATTTAGATTCGGAAAATCAGACAGAAAAATGATGACTTAAAGTGAAAGCTGACCGGTATATGGATGGTAATGCATAGATTTTCAAGTGCAGTGACAGAATTACTTTAACTCTGGCCCTTTGTAAAGTCTAAACAATATGCTATATGATTTTCAGAGGCACTGTCACATGTAGCTACAATAATGAGCGATCAGGGATACTCTTTTTATTATTTAGACATTTCTTATGTATCCCTGTAACGCTACAACTCTCTACCATTTAACAACGGGCGAAATGATATACTGTAATAATATGCATTGATGTTGAATAATAATGACAAAGTTGTTCAATTTTTATCCGACAGTGATCTAAACTTCATTAAATTGGTCATTAGAGTTGTTATTTTCACATTACTATATTATGGGTCACGAATACCGTTATACATGTACACAACCAGTCAGATTTGTCCCAGATTCACCGATATCGGGATACTTGATAAACAATCGACACTTGTACATGTTTTATGATAACTTAGCATGTTTTTTGGGCATACTGACATAACTTAATATGTGTTTAATAGTAGGCAATAATATTTTCGTAGAAAATTGAATTTAAAACGGAGATAATTTAAAATTGTGGCCGCGAGGATTCTCTGCGCAAGGACCACTTGCTACTTTTTGCAGGGATGGTGGACGTCACGAGTCTGCCATATTAAACAAATCGTCAAAAGGCTCGTTGACGGCCATTTAGGTGGACTACTGTCACATGTAAATGCTCCCTGACAGATCACTCGTCCCACGTCCAGCACAGTGCACAGGCGCAAGTCACATAATCAAAATTCGGCCTTTATATATGTTTATTAAGATATCTTATAATAGTATATAGCCCATATAGAACATTAAAAAAGGTTTGTGTCAAGTACCAGTGGCACAGTGGTTTGATGACAAAGGTGACATTAAGGTCACAATAATTAATTTCAACTAGCCAAAATTATATTTTATACATACTTGAACATGTATATCATCAAAATAATACATTGCCATAAACATAAAACGAGATTTGACAAAATTCAAAAATACCCTATACTGTAATATGAAACAAGTGAAGAAGGTTCGCCCGGCGAAAATGTAAACAAAGACCAATTCTCGTTGAAAATTATAACTTCTTTTTAAGCTACAAACAAAATACCTGGCTCATAGTTGCATTCTTGTCGAGAGAAACAGTATACAACGAAAATGCTTCAAAATGCGAATTATCACAAGCCCTAGCCAGACATTTTTCTGTCAAAATGACGTAGTACCTGATTCGCCTTAATCGATTTGCGAAATTGGCTGAAGGACGGGAAACATCGGAAGAGCGCTGAGTGTTCCGATGGTTCCCGCCCTTCGGCTGCTTTCGCTAAAAATGTAGATTGCTATTCAATTTGGATGAATAATTGCACAAGAAGTTAGCTGTCAGCTTGCAAGTTTGTACCGTAGACTCTATTCCAAGCAAATGTACATCATGGACATTTTTTTCTCTATTTTTTAAATGGCAGATCCTTCACGTTCAAATTGTTTTGTCACCATTTTGGGCCATTTATTCTAAGTTTAAGCATATTACGTCTACTAAAATTTATAAAAAGAAGCTTAATTATCTTTATATATGTTATTTCATATAAGTTCCTTACAATAATGAGTTTATGTTTTTTTTTTCATTCCTTTAACTTACAAAACATTCTATTCCAAGCAAATGTACATCATGGACATTTTTTTTCTATTTTTTAAATGGCAGATCCTTCACGTTCAAATTGTTTTGTCACCATTTTGGGCCATTTATTCTAAGTTTAAGCATATTACGTCTACTAAAATTTATAAAAAGAAGCTTAATTATCTTTATATATGTTATTTCATATAAGTTCCTTACAATAATGAGTTTATGTTTTTTTTTCATTCCTTTAACTTTCAAAACATAATGGTATATACATGAAGGGCACATGCAGTTTACTTAGGCAAAATTGTTGTCTGTGTCTTTAGATTTGTTAACTGAATTTGATAGAAGAGGTTAGATGTTTAGGGATAAGAGGTTAGATGTTTAGGGATCAGAAGAATCCCTTTTGAACGTCTATATTTTTAGACTACATAGACTCCTGTCCAGAAAACGTTGACTTTTGGGTTACAGTCAAAAAGTTCTCATCTACTCTTATCACCTTGAATATCGGTCGTCTCTTAAGATCTTAAAATAAGCGGAGTTGAAATTGCATCTTTGTTGTTATTTTTTTTCAGAAAATAATGAATAACGACCAATAGACCATTGAACATGGCGATGAGACAGAGGGTTGATATGATCAAAATGAACAAACGTCTCTGAGAGCAATTTGAATTTACCATGGCCAGTTGTGCTAGGAGGTAGGTATTGTTGTTATAATGAACCCCCTCCAGTGAATCCCCTTCAGTAAACCCCCTTTAATAACCCCCCTACAGTATACCCCTTCAATAAACCCATTCAGTATACCTCTTCAGGAACCCCCCTTGAATAAAGCCCCATCAGAAACCCCCACTCAAAAAATCCCCTTCAGTAAACCCCCTTCCAGTAAATCCCCCTCTGTCATCCATTCAGTACCCCCCCCCCCCCCCCCCCACCTTAATCCACTAGTGATGCTCGTGCAATTACAATGAGCTTTAGTTTATGGAATTTCGTTGTGAAATACCATCTTCTGCTGAAAAAGAAGAAGAGATTTGATTTATGCCATGATTGACTTGCGTTGATACGGTTTCTCACTGGGAAGAGGAAATAAATCCGTCCTTTTGTGAAACCATTGTGTATGGTTCAAATAAGTTCCTGATATAAATTGTGCTATAAAATATTCCTGTTATGAATAAAGATACATGTATAACAAACATAAGTTTTGAATGATAAACCTTTTACAACTTACTAAATAATGCATTTATGGAAAATATTAATTACCGATAACAAGATAATGTAACTGTGTATTTAATAGCTGAAATCGCACAAATATCAAGTGAATGGTACATGTAAGTCTTCAAAGATTTACAGTGATCAACTATCATCTCACAAGAAAGAACCATTATTTTTGCTATTTATTCATTATTTTCTGTAATTTAAATCAATTGTATTAATTGTGGTACATCTTATTTGGGAGAAAGAGTGCATCTTCAAATTATTCTTGCCTGATTGTGTTCTTCCTTTAAAGTCAATTTTTTTTAAGAAAAAAAGTGAAGTATTGTGATAGCCTTGGTGTCATTGTGCAAAAAAAAATCAAACTTGGTAATACATGTAACTCTCAAAAAGAGTTCAAGGTATTCACATGAAACTTGGTACACATTTTGGCAGGGACAATACACACATATGGCTGGCCTTCAAAAAGTATGGCTTTAATCATTTTTGAGTTATGCCCCTTTTCATATGAAGAATAAATGGACAAGCATTTGAATCAACCTGCTGTGCTCTTGTTAAAATTGTATGGTACAAGCGGCAAAAAACTGAGCTTTTTAGATTCTCCTTCAGGTCAACAGTCATCGCAATCAGACTTTTGGATAAACAAGTCTGAATCTTAATACTTAAGTGCTTGCCATAAAACAATTGCTGTATAAAATTCAGAATTTAAGAACGCCCAGAAAGCATTTTACCATTGCAGGGCTTGCAGGCTTGTGCCAATTTTGACCACATGATCGATAAAACCATAGGTCAAAATTGTGAAAGGCAATTGCTTCCAAATAATTTTATGCCAACTAGAATTGTTTTGTATTTTGACACATGCTTCTTTATGTTTAGCAAAAAGCTGTCATCAAAATTAGACTTTTAGAAGGAAAAACCTGACTTCTTACACTTGTGCTTCACATTAAAAAGAAATCAACAAGCCGTGCTGTATAAAATTTAAATTTGTGTAAGCTTAGAAAACAGTTGACCAGTGAGTGGCTGGTGCAAGCTTAGAATATTTTTGACCAGTGAAGGGCATGTGCAAGCTTAGAAAACATTTGACCAGTGTAGGGCTTGTAAAAAAGACAGCGATATTATTCATTTATTACTTTCATGGACATGGTGAAAACAGTTTGAATTGAAGTTTGTGCTATGAGCAAGTGTGTCCTGATATATTATACTTGGAAGCACTTTGAAAAGTCAGAAGATATAATTGAGAGCCGTCCTGAGATTGTGGCCCGCCGACTTCCTTCCTGTTATAATGGCTTTCACTTTCACGTGACTTGTATACTGTTGCAGCGCTATTGTTTAGAACATGAAATGAGCTGTGTATAGTCACTCCTTGGTTTTACTCTTTAGACGTTTGGACATGCAATGGTAAAACTTGAAGCCGTTTAAATGTAGAAATCATTGTTTTGATATTAATTTAGGCCATGCAAAATTGATTCTATGTTTAACGTCATTGTGCTGGTAGATTATAGTAAAAAAACAATAACACCCCCCCCCCCCCCCCCCACAAAAGAAAACAACAACAAAAAACACATAAACAAAACTTGTTACTTTATATGCTCATTGTATTTTACTTCAGTTTGATTCAAATTTGAAGCTAGGACTCTAAAGGGTGTCTCAATGGCCAGTTTTGTTATAGCAGCGGCCTTGCTGATAATGGCTTCAGCCCTTCGCCTTTCACTAGACAATTACATCCCTGATAGTGAGACTTTTTCTAGATGCATGGACCTTTGAATGCTTTCTTCATTGTTTTCATTGGTGAAATCCGCTATTACCAAAGGCATTTGTGTTTAAGAGTTTAAGATTTGTTTTATGGCATTTTGTTTGTTTTTTTCTTGCCAGAGAGACATGTTTTTAAATTTAATCCTGACGCTTAACATAGAATGGATTTGGTATGGCCTAATGTAGATGTTGGAGTTGATTCTTTTAAAAATAATATTGATATTTTACTGAAAAAACACTGTGAAGTTTTAGGACCTCCATTGTGATCCACTTGAAACATTGTTAAAATTAGAGCAATGTAAAGGAAGATGAAAGCCATTGTAATCCAGCTATTGCTATTAATCTGGCATTCTTATACAATAGGCCCTTAACAGGTATTGGTAGCATCTTTTGACTACACAACTTTCAAATAACCCCATGTACAAACTACATTGTAAATAATACAGCTTATGAACTGTGACACATAGAAATAGGTAATATGATGTAAGCTTAGAGTTTTAGCCAGGTTTTAAAAAGAGCAGGGTGCTGCAGAAAAGGACAGGGTGATAGGGGAGAAAACAGCACATTGTGTTTGGCGATGAAGCACTTAAACATAATGAATCTGACAGAAAATGTTAGGAATTCTGTTTAATTAAAGAAGTAATAGATTTCAAATGCCAAACATTCAAAGTTCATTCAATGAAGGCAGAATGGTGCCAATGCTGGTCTCCATAAGGACAGAAGGGTGCTATCAAAAAAGGACGGGGTGCAGCACCCTTCCATATCTCTTTCACTAAAACCCTTAGCTTGAAATATGATGTCATAGTTGACTGTGACTTAATACTTAGGACGGAGCCCATGGAACAGTGTAACATGTTTTTATGGTCAATGGTACTTTTAAGTTAGTGTACAATGCTGTTGTATGAATAATATGTTTGAGATGATGCACATTTCTATTAATAATTCAAACATAATATTATATGGGACTGGCAAAGCCTGAAAGGTGCTCGAGTCCTCAACTTATTTAGGTTACAATCCATAGTCAGTATACAGTATTTTGTATGAAAGTAGAAGGCATAATAGTCGTGGTACAGATAGCCATTTCTCGAACAACCACCTGTTCGAAAGATCACAGTTTTACTGTATAAGTAATAGAGAGAATATAAAGATGGAAGAGCAAAGCGAGGCTTCTTAGTTATTAAAATATTACACGATATGTTCGTACTAGCTGACTTAGATTATAACTTAGTTTAAATTTGTTTAACAATGATTGTGAAACAAGTTTTTACAATATCAATCATTCTCGTTGGCATGATGTTATGCGAGATAATGATGTTGTGTTGTGGGGGAAACCGGAGTACCCGGAGGAAACCCACTTGTCTGGCTTGGTGACCACTAACCAAACTCACATGCACCCAAGCCTGGAATCGAACCCGGGTGGCCTAGGTGAGAAGCAAGTGCGCTGTAACCGGACAACCTATTATTATTAAAGATTATCACTTGTTTTCGCCTGAAGGTCATAACCAAAAAATGATTTATGTTGGTTAAGTTGTAAATTTTAAGTTTTTAACAATTTATTACGGTATTTATTGAAGGCTTAATATAAAAAATAATAGATTTCGTTGCTGGAAGTTTTTGTCCTGCTTTAATAAAATTTGTTACAACTTATAAAAAGTTGATATACATGTACTTGCAATTCCTAGTCCTTTTGTTTTTAGCTCTACTGGCCAAAGGCCAGAAGAGCTTATGCGATGGTAATGTGTACTTATATGTGCGTCCGTGCATCTGTAAACAATTCATGTTAACACGATACAGCCTTCAGTTTTGATTGTATCTCGATGGAACTTGTACAGTATCTACATATCCATTAGAGCTCGGTTCCTTTCAAAAAGCAGCCAGATCCGCCCATGCATGCCTAGATTATGGGCCTTGATAGTAAAAAAAATCAGTATGTCATTAAACAATTGCTCGTTAACACGATACAGTCTTCAGTTTTGATTGTATCTTGATGAAACTTGTACAGTATTTGGATATCCATTAGAGCTGGGTTCCTTTTGAAAACCAGCTAGATCTGCCCATGCATGACTAGATTATGGGCCTTGAAATGATTAGATTATGGGCCTTGATAGTACAAAAAAATGATATTGTGTAATAAATGCTTGCGAACATGATACAGTCTTTAGTTTTGAGTATTCAGATACCCATATAATAAGGGGTTGGTTCTTTTCGAAAACAGTGATGTTGACCACACAAACCCAGCCAGTAGCGCCTTTTGGGCCTCTAGTTTACATTTCTATTCAGCATAATTTATAATGTACTGAAGTTATTACTTTTTTGAATGTTTTTTTTTTCTATGTAATATAGCTCATGTCTGTTTTACAGCTACCATTCATTACATCACAAACAAATTCAATATGAAAGTTTACATCCCACATGTTAAGTGATATAAGATGTTATCTGTTCTAAATTAAGCCAATCTACTTAGTCTAATATATTGTATGCCTGAAGTTAATATTACAGGGAAATTAAATTGGTATAACTAAGTGTCATGTTTTCTAGAGGTCAATTAAAGCTTATTGTATATATATATGTAAGAGTTTCTGAAAATGAATTAATTGAACTATTTGATAAACAAACATGGGTTTTAATGAAGAACACTAAGCGTCTGTACATGTGCATTATATATAAGAGGTTGGGATTTGTGGAATAAACATTGAAAATAATAAAATATATGATATACAGTCCTAATATTGGTCACCTTGGATATATTGTGATATATTTATATATATTTATGTATATAATTAATAAAATTATATACATTAGGAACTGACAAAAAGGTAAAAATTTAAGTGACACTCTTATTCAAAATCAATACATATACATGTATAACAAACATCAATTTTGACTGATAAACCTTGAACTACTTACTAAATATATAATGCATTTATGGAAATTATTTAATACTGATAACAAGTTTGTAACTGTGTATTAAATAGCAGAAAACGCACAATATTAAATGATTGGTGAATGCTAAAAGATTTACTGTGATCTACTACAGTCTCATAAGGTAGAAAAAACGTGTTTTATGCACATTTCTTTCAAATTAAAATTTGATTAATTGTGGTAAATCTTATTTGGTAGTAAGACTGCATCTTTAAAGAAATTAATTGACTGAGGTGAGTTTCTTGGACCGGGCTTACGAACAGCCAAGGATAAAAACTGCAAATCTTCATTTCAAATGGTTGAGTTTTGACGATGAAATTTACTAAATTTTAAAACTTTTTGAAATTGTGCAATTATTTACTTTTTTGATTGTTTGTAATTAAATAAATATACTTTTTATAAGCCTGAGTCCAGACTCAGACTGGATGCTGTTCCTAAACATGGCCCCAGGTCTTTGATACTTAAACAAAGGGAGGTAAACCTTGTGTGACAAAACATACATAATTTGTAGTGCATTTCTCATGTTTTCGTGTTTTGTTTGTTTGAAATTTGTTCTTTCCAAATATTGAGAATATTTATTGATACAGACTACAATTTTAATAAATTCTACTTAGGACTTTCCTTATCATATAAAACTGTTATTGCTAGAGCTTCAGCCACAATCGATAGAGGTATTGTATGTTAACAAAGACATCTTAGACCTGCTGATAAATAAAGCATGCCATCTCTTTGAAGGAAGATACTAGCTAACAGATAAGAAAACAAGTCGGAATGGATTTCTGATTAAAAATTGTCTGCAATGTTGTTTAAAAAATATTTGAAATATTTTATGTTTTAATGCCTCACAGGCAGAGTGAATAGGGTTTTAGCCTGGTTTTAAAAAGGGCTGCAGAAAAAGGACAGGGTGCTTTATAAAGGGAGAAAAGGGCTGCCCATTATATTTGAAGATGAAGAATTTGAACATAATGAATTTGAAAGAAAATGTGAGAATTCTGTAAAATTTAAGTAATAAAGGATTTCAAATGCGAAAAAATCCAAATTTGTATGTAGTTATATTCGTCGTACAATTTTAGTTCAGATTAAAGGAAATTTTTCATTATCATAAGCGTTTCATGCTATGAAGGCAGGAGGGATCCATGCTGGTCTCTATGAGGGCAGAAGGGTGCGACCGAAAAAGAACAGGGTGCAGCACCCTTCCATTTCTCTTTAGCTAAAACCCTTTAAAAGCACATTTAATTGTATACTTTGGTATTATTACAAATCATCATTTCTTTTTTCACTGCTCGAATTTGAGGGCTCCCTTACAGCTTCCATTCAGAATTTGAAATTGGATGTTTAAACATCTTTGCCTTCAATATTTGGCCTACAACTAATTATAATCTTCTCACATTTCACATTAATTTGCAGCTAAAACGAGCCAGTTACATAAAGCTGTATTCAAATAAACCATTTTAATTCAAGAATTTTTGAAAACATGGCCTGAAATATAGCATTATCACCAATTTTGTATGATTTAAACTTCAAAGTACTCACAAACTTTCAAGGTTTCTGTTTTGGAAGTTTCAGCCCATTTCCAGGGAGGAATATATACTTTCTTTTTCATAGTTGTGGCCTTAAAATTATTTTTCGGTTACCTTTTTTTTAATTCATGTTACATAGTTGTACATAACGAATTGTTATAAAGAAAAACACAATTAACATATTTTCTTGAGGCAAAAAACGAACCTCTAACTGCAGTATATTATAATCTGGATGAAAAAAAAACAACTTTTATTACAACAGGGAAATATGAATGCTAAGAAAACTTAAACTTTATGGAATGAATTTGCACTTAAAAAAACTGTTGCAAAAGCTTGATTTCCATGAAAATGCAGCAAAGTGCATTAACTGTATGGGGAAATCATCATAGTCTGTGTTACTTCATTTCATTTTCTCTTATCTTCGCTTGCATTTATCATAACAACAATCATGATTGTATCATCATATGTTGCAAGAATATACATGCTTTACATTTTCGTTGGTGCATACAGCTTGGCCTAAAGGGACTTATTCAAAGATTTCACGTTAACAACATTTTTTAATATTTTTTTTTAGAATTTGAGTTATTTTACTTATATTTACGAATAAACACTAAACAGCAACATGCTGATACTTGTTTGAAGATAATTTTGTAAAACCAAGCGTAAGAGCAAAAAATGGCATTTTATGTCATTTTTTTTTTTTTATCTTATTAGAACAATAGCGCTCTCACAGTTTTGAATTTTTAATGTTTTATCATTAAATCAAGCATTTTCAACACATTTCGCCCAAAATGTTGTTTTTTCGTTGCCAGATCCTATGAAACTTGATCAAGTCCCTTTAAGTTTATTTTGCAGCACTGAATTACCAAAGGTGTACAAAAAAACGTGTTAGGATTTTCGTTCTCTCTTGTCAATCAGCTCTCTGACGGTATGAAATGGAGTTGACATTTGGCTGGTGTATGGGAATATGTGCGTGACACCAGGATAATGATTTGGATATTTGTTGAAGCTATGTGGAATATGGTTTGCCTACATGTTGTACTCCTTCAAGCTGGCTAAACGATTTTGTGTACAAAGCATTTGGAATATGCCTAGGTTAAGAAGGTATGAGTGTGTTTTTGCAGAAAATTCATGTTTTATTTTTCACTTATAATTAATAATTATTCAGTTTTTTTGACTACCAATCTATGCTTAGAGGTTGGGACACATTTTTCTTCTCCCTATAGAAAAAGAAAGTACATATTTTGAACTTGAAATCAACATTTAACACCACCAGGCAAATTGTCTGCATTTTCCCATGAACATAAGTTTCAATTGTATATCTAGGATTGTTTTTACATGTATAAATTGATCAAAGAACTTTCACTCTACCTGATAAGCAAATGTTTTTGTATATTGTAAGTAAGGATTTAAATACAACTAACAAGTGAAACCAAGCTACTTCACCAGGAAAACAACACTTATAACATAAATGACTTTGAGAGAAAATAGCCAGTTTGAATGGCGACTTAATTTCCTTTGTTTTTTTCCATTGAGTTCTTAACTATGGTAAACACTTGCAGATTCAATACATGTACTTAAGGAGTACTTTTGTACACTGTTCAAGCGGAAGAACAGTAAAGAAAGCATAGCTTTAGTGTTGTCATTTTTATCCTCAGCGTCCGTGTCGGTTTTCATGTATTTTTTTTTATACTTGGCCGAATGATGTGAGATGACATATTATCAGAAACTGTAATAACTGTTGATGTATTTGTTGACAATCATGTAAAGATATGCATCCACAGCCTGAGTTACTGAAATTATTAATATAGGAGTGCTTAAGTGAGAATGTTTAAATTTAATCATGAGGGCTAAGTGTGTGATGTCACTGTTTCGTACATGTTGTCAATGTTCATATCTGGGTTGTGGTATAAGCGACTATATATACAGAGTTGTAATTTGTCTGAATGACAGTTTTTGAACTGTTAAGCACCGCCTACTGGTTACGGTTCTGTTACTGGAGTGAACGAAAACAAAAACAAACAAAAACACTTAAAAAATGGTACAAATAACACTTATAATTGATATGATACTTAATCCGCTTAAGAATGCCCTCGATAATTATCTACTTTGTTCAACAAAAGAATATATAAAATTCAATCTGGGTCATGGGATGGGAAACAAGAATATTTTGAGTCTCGCCCAACTATCATTTTAATGATTTTCATGGTGTAAGGAAACTATTGCACAATCGATGATTCATATTGGAGTTTGACAAGGATGCATTGAATAACAGAACAAATAGTACATGCAGAATTCTCATTCTTTTAATAAATTGTATGTTCATCTAAAAATATATTTCACCTTCTTAGACTATTTGGTTTCAGACCCTGTTGAAAGCCCTGATTATTTATGTTGTATTCATTTACTGAACTTTTGATGACTATACTATAATATGTATCATTTATAATAACTGAATGGTTGAATACTGCAGTCAAATTTGTTTATATTTTTTTAATTTATTTATTTAATATTATTTATTTTATTCATTTATTTATTTCTCCCTAAAATTTCAGCCTTAAGGATGATCCCTGACCCTTTAATAGATTGGACTGCCTTCAAACAAAGGATCAGGTGTCGTGGCCTCTAATTGCTGTCTCCTCTAATTGCTGTCTCGTATCCTCAAACAATACTTATTTCTTTGATGATATTAACATAATTCTTATGCTTTCTTCATTCTGTTCATAATGGATCCCTATGGTGAGTTATACCTTTGCCAAATACTCAAGATTCTCAGAAATTACTTGGAAATGAACAAGTACCCTTATTTCTGGTGTATTAGCATTTCAGCCTGCCTTGTGGTTACATCATGATAAATAAATCAATACCTGCCTATGTCTCAGGAGCCTGCTCAGATGCATGTTCAATATTTGAATATTGAATCCCTTTAAAACATGCCAGTCATTAATCGGAGTGAAAATTGGAGAAAAAGGTGCATTGATCTCAGAAATAATAGTGATAGTCTGCTCGTGTGATTGGAGTGACTAATTCATTGAACGGAGTATAGCCTTTTATGTACGCGCTTCAGGTGAGTCAATTTAAGTTCTGGTTTGTGTTTTATTGGTCATATGTGTTTGTAAGGAGCTATTGCACAGTTATTGTGCATTCTGGGTGCAAGATGGTGGAATTTAGTGTCAGGTGGGTCGAGTATTTTTTTTTTTGCAGAATTAGCTTTTTCAAGAATAAAATGTGAAGCTTAAGACGTTTATACGGGAAAGTGACATTTATACGGAAAAAAAAATGCTGTTTTTTTAAACTGATTTGTGTTTTGTTAATTCATAATCCTGTTTTGTTTGCTTTAAATTTTTCTTTTTTGATTTTTTTCTACTTGTTAGAAAATTCTTACTAAGAGGACGTCATTTATCGGGGGAGTATAATGCAACATGGAAATGCTTTCTCTAAGACATGAATAATTTTGGGTATTTGCATTTTATATATTTTTTATATGCATGACTTGGAAGTAATATAGCTATGGTTTATTTTTGATTAAATCATTTATTTTGTACAAGACAGGCGCAGTCCAATGTCTTAATGTAATAGTTAGATGACATGAAGTTACATTTGTATGATTAAGAATGGGCGAAGTGAGCGAAGCCATACAAGCCCTTTTTAATCATTTGAATGTTATTTAAGGTCATCTAACTGTCTCAGAATACTCATTGGCTGACACAATTTGTCAACGCAAACTCTGATGCAGGGAGTGTGTATCAGATGAGTGGCAGTAGAAATCCGCGAAAGTTGAAATCATTAATTATTAAGCGTAGTACTTAATGATTGCCTTTCTGCAATTTCATTGGCTGAAAATGTAGGTTTTATTCTGAACTTGTCATTGCACATGTGCAAACGTCATAATATCCCACTTAATAAAACCAATTATTGATTTAAAATGAATATCTTGCTTTTGTTTTGGTCTGAGTGGCTTGTAATATGATTAAATGTGCATCATGCCGATGAGCTAATTGGCGGAGGTGTTAGCCTCAACCCTAAACAGTGATTAACATTGTTTGGTCCAAGGTCGAAAGTAACCCTAATATTTACAACACTCTTGATCAGAACAATAATAATTATTAATAAACCTTCATCATATGTTTCCCAAGCATTCTGTCAGTTTTTGGCTTTCATGAAAGTAACAAGAAATACATGCGTATACTGGTAACTGCCACAGGTTCTGAAAATTTATGTGGCAGGTAGGGGGATCGAACCCAGGACTGCCTGCTAGAAAGTCAGGTGCTTAATTTCAAGTTGAGCAAACTAGCCAAAATAACATAGAAATTCAGAAAAATTCTTAAGAAAAAGTCCACTTAGTGCTTCATTCCTTGAAATCTCTCAATGCTTGTAATGTACATGTTTATTCTATGAGCTAAGAAATTTATGCTTTGGGCAACCTTTTTTGTTTTGTATTTATAAATTGTGATCTGGAAATGGAGAAAAGGTTTGGTTTTAGAGTCACCACATGGCTACTCTCAACCACAAAATGTTTACATTTCTTCACACTTCATTAGGGGCTAGTTTATCTTGTGAAAAAATAAAAATTCAACGGAATGATGCTCTCATTTTTGCTGGCAATTAATCCAGGTTGTGGCCTAAATTATTAATGGATCAAGGGTTCTGCATGTACAGTGTTGTTGTTTTTAGAAACTATGGACTAATTCTGTTTAATACTATTGGTGAACAATTGATTACACTACGGACTCGTTCTGTTTTATACTATTGGTGAACAACTGATTACACTACGGACTCGTTCTGTTTTATACTATTGGTGAACAACTGATTACACTACGGACTCGTTCTGTTTTATACTATTGGTGAACAATTGATTACACTACGGACTCGTTCTGTTTTATACTATTGGTGAACAACTGATTACACTACGGACTCGTTCTGTTTTATACTATTGGTGAACAATTGATTACACTACGGACTTGTTCTGTTTTATACTATTGGTGAACAATTGATTACACTACGGACTTGTTCTGTTTTATACTATTGGTGAACAATTGATTACACTACAGACTTATTCTGTTTTATACTATTGGTGAACAATTGATTACACTACGGACTCGTTCTGTTTTATACTATTGGTGAACAATTGATTACACTACGGACTCGTTCTGTTTTATACTATTGGTGAACAATTGATTACACTACGGACTTGTTCTGTTTTATACTATTGGTGAACAATTGATTACACTTCAGACTTATTCTGTTTTATACTATTGGTGAACAATTGATTACACTACGGACTTATTCTGTTTTATACTATTGGTGAACAATTGATTACACTACGGACTTATTCTGTTTTATACTATTGGTGAACAATTGATTACACTACGGACTTATTCTGTTTTATACTATTGGTGAACAATTGATTACACTACGGACTTATTCTGTTTTATACTATTGGTGAACAATTGATTACACTTCAGACTTATTCTGTTTTATACTATTGGTGAACAATTGATTACACTACGGACTTGTTCTGTTTTATACTATTGGTGAACAATTGATTACACTACAGACTTGTTCTGTTTAATACTATTGGTGAACAATTGATTACACTACGGACTTGTTCTGTTTTATACTATTGGTGAACAATTGATTACACTACGGACTTGTTCTGTTTTATACTATTGGTGAACAATTGATTACACTTCAGACTTATTCTGTTTTATACTATTGGTGAACAATTGATTAGTCACAGAGTAAAAAAAAATGTAAATGTAATGTTTTGCAAATGTATTTTGTCATTTTTGTGTGACACAGTTCGAAATGCAAGCCCTATAAAAATATTTTTATATACTGTTAAAATGGTAAGCTGGGCATGCTTAAAGTTTGACTTGAACATACCTTGAGGCCTGTTAACTTTTTCATAAGCCATTTTTATGGTTTGACTGGACTTTGTTTGAAGAAATACATTCTGACATAAATGTTTTCACACAGGACGAAACTGCCTGAAAATGAAGTATATGGTCCTGAAAATCTTAGATCTAATTTGGCGAAATATGACCAAACGATTTAGCAAGGAAATTGTCAATAACAGTAATCACTTGGTAACTTAAGAAACAATGGAAACCTATTTTACAGCAGGCCTTCAGAAATGCCCAGTAAAGTCTCCCTGGGATAAAATCAATGTAGAAAATTCTTTTGAAAGGATACTGAGGCTGACTGATGCTGACTCAGGCACAGCTTGTTTGACAGTTCATTGTTCGTTTTAGGCTTTGCCTTGGAACCTTTATCATGCATCAGGCATAATCATGCATGTTGTCATCTTTTATGAAAATATTGGAATTTGGAATTCTTGTGCCATCAACTTGGAATTAATCAAAATGTCATGTGCAAATTACAAGTGGTTTGGATTTTACTCAGAGAATTTTGGTTGCATGCGGCAACATTGTGATTCATGTTTTAGATTTTTTGTTAATTGCATTGTCATGCAAAACTATGTGCATAATTTGGTGTTATATCGATTGATTCAGATTTCGGGAATTGTGATCATTAAGATTTTTACGACTAATTTCCATTTTCTGATATGAACCGCAGCACGATTTCTATTCTGACATTTCGGCTTAAATTTGTTATTAAAGAACGACTGCAATTATTTCTTCGTGCAATTTTGTTCAGGAAATGATCTTTAAGTGTCGCTAATCAAATGCTACCATTAAAAACAGATTTAGCTTCCATAAACAGTGTGCGTGAATCAAATATACAACTATCTTGAAATTTTATACAAATATAGCTTCCATAAAAAGTTGTTTTAAAGTGAATCAAGCTCCACAAGAGTTTTGAAAAGTAAGTGTGCGTGTATCAAATACACAACTACCCGGAAGTTTAATACAGTTGAGTATATAAACTAAAATTAAGAAAAAAATCCAACAGGAACTCATGTTACAAAAAAGCTTGCACTTATACTATTTCTTGTGTATTTCTATCATTTACAGCGAAATGTTTGTTGTTATATATCTATGATCGATATGACGGCCTCTTCTTACTGTCCGGAAGGATGTTACATCTGACACCAGCTAATTGCTTATAGATCTGAGGACCAACGCTACTACAAAAACACTTCCGTATTTGTAGATATTGCATACCGATTGTGGTGGTGAAGTGGTGTGTGTACAATTGCAGTTTTTGAGCGAACATGCCCCAAAAAAGTGCAATATCCTCTTGATTAATTCGATGGCCACTTTAAAACGGATGTTAATAATTCAACTGCTGCAGTTTTGGAAAGAAATCGGCCAGTAAAAAGCGGAATTGATTTAACAACAGTGGCCTTTTTGCTCTGAGGTCATGGAGATTTATGGTCGGTCTTGAAAAGGCAATTTTTCTGGATTTCCGAGGAAAATTACAGCTATATTGTTACATCACCGTTCTTGGTGACAAATTAACCCAAATTAGGCTGATTGTGTGATTAGTGTCCCATGGAAATATAAGGCTCTGTGAAACTTCCTTGATATTTATGGATCTAGTTAAGATGGGAGCCCTCTTGTTTCCCTTTTGCAATAATTTAAGGTAAGTAACTTTTAAAAATAAATAAATTTATAAGGCATATTATGGGTTTAGCTATGGTAGTGCTGGGTGGCGAAGGCTAGCAACAATTATGCACATTAAGGGAACTTTTTTAAACAATTCACATTAAGGGAACTTTTTAAACATTTGGACATTTTTTATGTTCCCCTTGGTAGAGAGGCCAAAACAAAGACTCTGTATTATAGCAGCTGTTTATATGGACTGAGGCAGAGGCAGGCGGCATCAACTAAGTAGTACATACTGTATCTCGAGATGCTTCTGTCCTCTCATCACCAAACTTTGACAACATGTGTATAGTAAGAATATCTCTCAAAATTTCAATAACAAGCATCAGTCATTTCAGGGTTTTGGACCTTGAATTGCTTAACTTAATTGTTACACAAACTGTTAAAAATATGTCGTAATTTCTACAGAGTGTATCATGTGACTGTTTGCCAGGCTTGTTGCACAATGTAATGCTCGTATCAAAGAGGAAGTTGTAACCACATTTTATACTGAATACCCCTAAATAGTCTAACCGAATCCTTTGTAATATATAAATTTTGTGCATACCTCATAATGCTTAAGTTTGTGTTTTTGCTTACCGCATACCACCCACTTGAGTCCCAAGTAGTCTATTAACAAAATCCTTGTAAAACTGTACCAAAAAGTGGACTTTAGCCTCTCAAAGAAATATTCTACACAAGTCTGGTTTTTGAACAAATAAAGAAAATTGGCTTAGTCATGGTCTTCTTCATATAAATATTTTGTCATGACATAAATTGTAATTTTGGTCTTTATTAGACACAACCAGGAGGCTGCAACCAGGAGGCCGCGTCTTTAGAGATACATGTTTACAATTTCTAATGGACAAGGGTATATGGATTAATTTTTAGGTTGTAAGAATAGAGAATTCTTATCAATAACACATTTCTTAGAAGTTAATTGATCTTGTAATGGAATCGTTTTGATGTTCATGAATAGTTAAACAATAGCTGCATAACTGGGTAACGGCTTTGGCATATAAGAGTAAAAAGGCCCTGTTTATAAACCTTAAGAAGGGGATTATGCACCTAGATATCTACCGGACGTGTATGGAATATTTTCATCATCTCTTCGAAATTGTCCTGCATACATTTATTGAAAAATGACTAATAAGCTGCAATTGGGGGGTGGGGGTGGGGGTGGGGTGTGTGTGTGTGTGTTTTATTTACTCCTGACACCATAGCATTCTCTTGGTTTAATATGTCATGTCATCCTTGCTAATTTTTCAATCACTTGTTAGAATGATTAAACCTGCTTGTATGCATGTTTACCCTCTATCGAATTATGATAAAAAATATATATATATTCACACTTAAACCTATTCATCCACATCTTTGATGTCTTGCATCAAGTTTGGCTTGTCCATGTTATGTAGACTAATACCAGAAAACAACATTGATCATGACTATCAGGATTGACTCATTCTCATGAGTGACTCATGCAAAGTCAAGGTAATGGTGCACTTGGGTGGCATTGACCATGGCATGAACCGGATGGCTTTTATTATGAAATATTTTGGTAATAAGTAACAGCGGCAACCAACGGTAATTCTTGTTGTGAAACTGGCTTCCTCCGCTCCACAAGAGAATGCTTCGGTATCTACTATGTAACTCTGTTATTGCTTACAGTGAAACTGGCTGCCATTTGCTTCTGTTCCATATACGTACACTTTTTCCAAAATCGCAATAATGTGGCAGTTTTCCCCCCCCCCCCACTTTCTCCCAAAATATTGATCAAACTCCACACAGTTCAATATATCTACCATTTTTTTCTATAATGATACTCTCCATACAGTAGATGGAACCTTTTTTTGTTGTTGATAATTTATTGGGAAATGATCGAATTCCCACGGGGACCAATGTTTCCCATTTTTGGACAGAAGGTTTGTACTATTTGATTATCAATGATGCCAGTAAGTCTGTAGAAACTGTTTTATGACACCAATCCTCCAAACGTTTGCCATATACAGCCATGTATTTACTGCAATTTGGCCAACGATGATTCATATTCATGGAGTATATATTTATATGACTTTGTGGAGCATGGAAAAAAGTTGTATTCATATTAAGTGTATTAAGAAAGTAAACTTTGTCACAAGTATCTCTGCATAGTCATTAGCCCTAAAAAATATATTTGAATTTCGAGCAACAGTCTAAAAATGTTAGGTAAGCAGGGACACTCTGGGTTTTTTGTGTGTGTTTTTTACATCCAGTCAAAACAGCAAAGCAAGAACCAATGCTTTCCGTCATATTTCCGATTATTGTGTATTAAATAATTAAGACTTTTTAATTTAAATCGACACAAACAGTCAACGATAACTTGAAATCAGAAAATGGATTTTTTTTATTTAGGGTTGAAAATAACTCTAGGGATGTGGGGTTTTGACAATTAGGGTCGGAACTAAATGCCGTAAATACAGGTATTTTATATTTAGGCCTAACTAAGTCAGTGGAAAATCTTACAATTAAAGTCCCAATTGTAGAGATTTTTCTTGTTTTATTTAATTAAGGGCCCAAGTGACATGTTGTTCCAAATCCCAATTAATATGCTATGACATTGCTCTCCAGAGGGGTATGAATAGAATTTACAATGAGCTCAATCATGTGTTTATGTTCTACATGGTGGTTTCCTCAGGCCAGGCTATTTTTATAAATCTTTTTCCGATTTACTGCTAATACTTTCTAGAAAATGCAAAAAAGGATATTTTGAATTGAAAGCAACTGCTACTAAGAAATAAAAAAATATGTAAAAAATGCTTTCTTCTCAAGTAACACTGCATCAGATGACGCAAACAAGTCATTATATATCTCTGGCAACTTCGGGACAACTTAAGGATAACTTTCGGACATCTGAGAGAGTTAAATAAAATGAATACTTCATGGGGTTTTTCCTTTAACTGTCTATGCCCTCTCCTGTTTAAACCAAATGGAAAAACTCTATTTTTCACTCAATCCAACTTTTCTCAGCCAAAATCCGACAAAATGTTTATATTATTTGGTGTGGCCTCCGGCCTTTTTTAACCCATGTGATGTTGCTTTAGTGTAACTTCAAGCCCCTGCCATTGATTCACCATTGAAACAAAGATATTTTATATCAGTTTTAGTTTCTTTTCATATTTTCCTAAGAATTGGTCGAAGATATAATGTTTGCTCGCCCTCCATGTTTATGGTTTTCCTCACTTAAAGCCATCTGTTGCATCTTTCTTGCATCTTTCCTGACTAGCTCTTATTTATTCCTATTTCATCATTGATCTTGCTTGGCAGATTAATCCCAATAAAGTCTCCATGTATTTTTAAGACTAAAACAATAACATTTTCTAGGGACTTGATGTTTGTTGCTTTGCTGTGGATGATTTTACAGGTAATGTCTTAGTGTCCTCTGTATGTTGTTTTTTTCTATTTCATTTAGTTATTTTTTAAATAAATGAATGTTAATGTTACATATTTTTATGGATGGGAAGTAAAAAAAAAGTAGCAAGGTGATTTGTGGATTTATATGCCTCTTACCCAAGAGGCTGTGGGTTCGAGCACCACCAGGGTAAAAGTGGTCTAGTGTTGTAGGTGTCTGCCTCTCACCCAAGAGGTCGTGGGTTCAAGCCCCACAAGGGGTACTTTCTCATTGCCTCTCAAAAGGACGGACACCAGTACTGGTTTCTATCCAGGAAACTTGGACTCATGAGTGATTCGAATGAGCTTTCAGTTGTTTTCAAACTAAAATTTATAAGCATAAACTAAGGCCAATATAAATAAATTGTTAGATTTTCATTTATTTATTTTTTGGTGTCAATGGATAATCTTTAATTTTAATTTTTCTTAGATGACTGTTTAACCGTTGAATATGTGATCATGCTCTTTCATAATGAATAAGGGACCATAAACAGGAGTTTTTAAACAAACCATGAACACAAGCATTTCCTTTTTTACATGTGAATGTTATACATTGACAACGCAGGTATGAATAAAGCTGTTCCTGGACAGTACTGGACTGATACGCAAATACAGAACCTAGATCAACATTTTTATTTGAGTCAATAAATTTTAAGGGGCAGGGGGAAAAACAGGGATGGTGGGGATGAAAATCTAGCAATTATGTTATAGTCGCCTAACATTGCCTTTTATAAAGTAATAGCAAAAAATGTGATTTTGTCTTTACAAATATTCTTCTTCAGTTAACATGATGTTTTGTAATACGATAACTAGGACAAGACAACCATTGTTTGTATCTTATTTCCTATGCTGTAACAGTGAACAAATTAACTTAAGAATGTGATGATCATTGTAGATTTTTGCCCTTGAAATTTGATACTATCGAGGACTGTGTCACCCTTCATCTTAAGCTATTTCAAATGATTTTAAATAGTTTTGATGGCTATCGGATGACAGTAACATCTTTCAGCAATAACTGTCAGTGCACAACCCTTCATTGATGATGGCCATGTAAAATTTGACCTGAGTAAAACTATCAAGTAGTTAAGTAAAGTATACTATGGAAGGGAAACCAATGCTCAGACTTACTAGTACAATAAGTTATTACTGAATTTAGTAATTATGAATCTATAAATTAAGATGAAAGTTTGCATAAATGAAGTGGTTATCTTGTGGCTTAATTCAAGGTCTTCCAATGGCTATTGATATTTTGGATAGTTGACCAGGATTATGATCATTATGAAATAATAAAAAAAAGATATTTTGATAAATGCATATTTATATACCCATTTAACCAGCTGGTGGTAGAGATTATATTTCTTCTGCTGACCCAGCCTCGGTTTAGATCTACCGATTCACCTGATTAAAATCATGAAAGGCTGACTGCTGATTTACCAAAATAAAAGTTTGGCAGATTTGAAAAATACTGCCCTCCAATTGGACAAAATATAATTTCGACCACTAAGGGTTCATGTTGCCTCGACGTTAATTAAACAAAATCATGACATCTTTTTAGATCGTGTCCCTTAATCATGAGACTGAGAACACGTGAAGACATTTGGCTAGGTCAAGATATATCTGTATCATTGTGTGCAGAATGTTATCTAGATGTATGTGGCGTAAATAATCCTAAACCAAAGGTACTTTTTTGCAGCTGAAGAACATAGAGAGAGGGTGCTTATTTATGATTTTTTTTACTCCGACTGATTTGTTCTTCATGCAAAATTGAGTATTTTACAAACTTAATCATTTTGACAACTTGGTAAATTGTGAACATAGTGCCTGACCTGTGATGATATGTAAACATACCTCAATGGTACAGAGTGTCTGCCCAGTGAATGGTTAAGTACACTGCTATGGACTGGATGATATTATATACAGGGATGTCTGATGATTGCCCTATTATTATTATTACTGATGAATTATTATTGTGTTATTGTTGTGTTTGGATGTTAAGTGGACATATTTCAACCATATTGTGGTATACAGCAGCAAAAGTTGGCTGAGAAAGTGTTGAAAACTTTTTGTGGATTATTTTATGGTACATTGATGTTTTTAAGTTAAGAGGTTTAAGTTGAAAGGTAGGGACCATGTTACCTAGATGTCAAGAAGTTTGAAAGGTTGCATGAACACAGGAATTGGATACATGGAAAATGAGTATGAAAACTTTAAACAGGTAGTCAGCTCTTCTATTAAAGTTTGCTTTAACGAAAGCTTAATTCAGAATGAGAACAGTCGACCACTGTCACATACTTACAGTTTATTTATTCGTCATTCTTCAATTTTGTAAAAACAAACTGGTTTTGATTCCACTTCCCAGGACATTT
The DNA here is from genome assembly GCF_026914265.1 of Mya arenaria. NCBI lineage: Eukaryota > Metazoa > Mollusca > Bivalvia > Myida > Myidae > Mya > Mya arenaria. The sequence continues at coordinate 8,540,159 of NC_069126.1, forward strand.
CAACCAGGGTAGAAAATGTCAGGTACCATCACAAATATCAGCCCCCCCCCCCCCCCCCCCCCCCCCCCCGGGCTTGGAACCTCGTGGGTGAGAGGCACCTATACCACTAGACCACTACCAACCACTATTACTCTTTGTTATCCTAAATTTCTTACATTATATTGTTTGAACAATTGATATTGTTAACCACACAAGTGTGTCCTTGTACATAATTAGGTAATGGTTTAATAGTTGGTTTGGTCGTAGTAGTGGTGGTGGTTAATGAGATGGGTTTGGCCTTTAAGGGGCGTGGTGATGGGGAGGGCATCAAGAGAGATAGCACACCAGTCTTAAGGTAAAGCAAGGGGGGGGGGGTGGGAGGGGGGGGGGGCTAAAATTGGCTAATAAATCCTAGACGAAAAATAAAAAAGATGTAAAAACGGTCAATCTGTGAGAGTGCAACTTTAAATAAACACAGCTACCTAGCTTAGTGGTTTCTTGAACTGTGCCTGCAGATCATTTTATCATTCTGTGAAAGATAAAGTGTCCATACCTCCACTTGGCCCATTACATGTTACCTAGGAGTGATGAATTTACAACTTGTATACTATTTCCTCTGTAGTATAGTTTTTTGGCAAAAAATTTTAGGGAGTCAGATACAGATGCAGGTTGATGCCCTTGGATGTGAAACTTTGAAGATTGGAATTAATTAAGTAAAGTGGATAGGGGTAAATACGTAGTTGGTGTCTTCAAGAAAACAACAAAAGTCTTGTGTTATAATTATTGGTGTTTGCTTTGTGGCGCTTTTATTAGATTGGGATTCAGTTTGCAGGATATTACTTTAATTATATATAAATGGTAGTTTGACTGTCTATCCTTTCAGCTTTGTAAAAAATGTCTGCAGTCTGTGACTGGAAAAAGAACAGTATATAATTATTGGGCCTAAAAGAACAACGTTTGGTTCAGGTTACCCGGCCCTACCTGCGAAATGGGCGTCAACTGTACTTCTTTTATAGTCAGTTGATAAAAAAAAAATCAATTGTGTGTCATAGTATGTAGTTTAAAACCTTTAAAAAATTATACAGAAGGTTACTTTAACGCCATAATGTTCTAACATAAAGCCTAATATTTTTTTTTAATGAAAATATATAAAAAGCCAACGCTCCCAACCCATTTTTGAAAAGGATGTAACCCTAACCAAACCACCTTTTTGGCCTTATATGAACTATTATACTTAATATAACCTTAGTACTATGTGCTAAAGCTACATGTATATAAAGTAGCATTCTATGGTGAATTCTGGGTCTGGAATAAGACTATTAAATATTAGATCAGAACAGAACAGAACATATGACTTATGAATTATAAGCTCATCTCATAAAGTTAGTGTCCTATCAGGATAAAGTTGAAATATTAATGAAGGAATGTAGATCTACTGGGGGCATGTAGGTGGATTAATATGCAGACATTCTGTCTCCTGTGCATCTGGCTAACCGGGGCTTCATCAAAATTAACAATTAGCTGTGAGCGTGCATAATGCCTTTGTGAAAAGTTGTGTCTTAATATTTGTATACATAATTATCTTCATAAATTTGCTTTATAAAATTAATATAATTTTTTTTTTTCGCAGTGAATATTTGTGATATGCATATTTGTAATAATGCTGAATATTTATCTTGTTTTATTGCTATTTACAAGCTGCAGATAAGGGTTGTAATTGGCATATATGCACTTTAAAAAATTGCGCCAATTACGGCATAAAATCAAATCTCCGTTCGTATCAGCACAAGTACAAATTGTTATAATTAAGGGTATATCATTGGCTAAGATCAGTTTACAATTGTTTTGAGGCGTACGCAGTGATGTCCCTTGACGAGCAGTGTGTTTTATCATGCAAAGGGAAGTAAGTGATGTCTAGCGTATTTAGTCGATTAAGTTCTGCTTGTATGTAAAATACATGTGATGCTTGCAATTCAACTAGCCAAATGCAATTACACTTTATTGAATGAAACAAATGTGTTCAGTACGATACGCTTTTAAGTTAAAAGTCTTCGTCTTGGTATGATTAATAATTATAATTTGTATCTCATAATGAGTAAGAAATTGACAGTGTGCATAGTTATAATTTATTCGTAGATATTAATATTTTTATTAATCATAATATTTCTCCGGTCATGTCAAATTTGCACGGTCATCTGATGGTTTTCTTGCTCATAAATCAGTCAATTAACGAGCATTAAAAAATTTGTACAGGTTACTTACAAAATTACCACATAGGGTTACCATGGTAACTAGACCATTAAAATTTTAAATTCAGGCAATATAATTGGATGCAAGCATTTAAAAAAAAAATAATCATGAAATAATGGATAAATTAAGTCATTTTTCATAAATAATGTTAGATAAAAATGTTATTGAAATGTCCAGATTCAAAATAATCAAAAAGGTTATTATTATTATTATTATTATTATTATTATTATTATTATTATTATACAAAATTGAGGTTGTTTTGGAAAAATGGTATGTATAGTGTATACCTAACCCTGATGAATGGTTTGTTATTGTCCTTTGCTCCCTTGTCAAGGCTGGTAATGATGTATCTCCTAATGTACAATTGAATTATATATAAGGTTACGGAGAGTTCATTCTGAATCATTTACATGGAATGTTATTAAGTTTTGTATGTATACACTTTCCAATGTTTAGCAAAATTAAATATTATTATTAGAGACTCCTTTAAGAAATATTTAAGATAATATTTTGCAACACCTATTCAAATAGCGGTTTAAAGAGTCAAATTACCTCTTGAAATTTCATATTTTGAAATTCCTCTCAGTGGTTTACTCCAGATCCGTAATTCAATAACTAAGATTTTACTTAAGTTTCAGAGTAGAATGTGAGTGTTTTGATTGGACTGTAAAAATAACTGGTCTATAGACTGAAGGGAATCACTGAGGCGTGTCTAAGGATAAGGATAAGAATTATTATAGTGTATACTGCTCACAGATAATAATCTAAGTCTATAACCTTGATTAATCTACGGCTATGACCTAAGTTAATCTATGGTTACAACCTAGGTTTATTCAAGGCTACGACGTAGGTTAATCTACGGCTATGACCTAGGTTAATCTAAGGCTACGACTTAGGTTTATCTATGGCTACGACCTAGATTAATCTAAGGCTATGACCTAGGTAAATCTAAGGCTACAACCTAGGTTTATCTACAGCTATGACCTAGGTTAATCTAAGGCTATGACCGAGGTTAATCTAAGGCTACGACCTAGGTTTATTTATGGCTATGACCTATGTTAATCTATGGCTATGACCTAGGTTAATCTACGGCTATGACCTAGGTTTATCTATGGCTACAACCTAGGTTAATCTAAGGCTATGACCTAGGTAAATCTAAGGCTATGACCTAGGTTTATCTATGGCTATGACCTAGGTTAATCTAAGGCTATGATCTAGGTTAATCTAAGGCTATGACCTAGGTTAATCTAAGGCTAAGACCTAGGTTAATCTAAGGCTATGACCTAGGTTTATTTATGGCTATGACCTATGGTAATCTATGGCTATGACCTAGGTTAATCTAAGACTATGACCTAAGTTAATCTAAGACTATGACCTAAGTTAATCTAAGACTATGACCTAGGTTAATCTAAGGCTACGACTTAGGCAGATATAAGGCTACAACCTAGGTTAATCTAAGGCTATGACTTAGGTAAATATAAGGCTACGACCTAGGTTAATATAAGGCTACAACCAAGGTTAAGCCTAAGGCTGTTTTGATGGTGTTTTTCTTTTACAAGCAGTGAACACACATGGGACAAACAGTTCACATCCAGTTTGGGGTTCAAACTCTGGACTTCCCAATTTTTAAGGACAATGCTGGGTCTCTCGCATGCTATTATTTACCCTCATTGACTGCTTTAGACTCACAACCAAGAGGAAATGAGATAATTATTACACCAGTATAAAAAAGCATGCCCATTGACACAATGTTAAGTGTGATTGCGGTTTATATTCCTTTTTATGAAACCAGAATACCCGGAAAAACCCAACTTGTTTGGCTTTGTGACCACAAACACCAAAGCCAAGAATCAAACCACAAAAAAAACATCGGTGAGAAGATAGTGTGCTAACCACTGCGCTGAAGGATTTTCATTGTGAGCAGTCTAGTTCCATTACGGGAAATTATATGTGTTGCTTTGCAATGCGAGAGGCTTGAATATTGAGCCATACTGATCACAGCTTAGCATACATGTACCATATAGGTTTACTGTAGAAACTGTCCTAGATTTAAAATTTCCTGGTTTGTCCTTCCTGATTTTGAAAAAAAAACCTATGCCATTTAGGCCAAAAAGTAAAATGGTTTGATTATGGTTACATCCTTTTTAAAAAACAGATACAGTACACTCCACGCGGAACTACCACTTTCCGTTTTCCTCGGCGGATTTTGGTCATCGCGGACACAACATCCAATTAATCATAATCCTCTTTCCTCGGCGTTTTTACTCGTTCACCCACCGAGGCTGATCAGTGGACCGTATAATTACAATCGCCGCGTTACTCGGAGGTAAAAACACCGCGAAACTCGGAGGAAAACCGATAAGAATCTCCCACTGTATCTAATTTTGTTTAATTTATTTGATATTTTTTGCTACACCCGTATTTATTTATAAAAATAATTTATTTCGCGTACCTAATTTTCGGACATCCAAAGGACATCAATCGTAACTTTCACACTTACCAAGTTTCACAGACGAAGATTATCTATCTATCTACCTAACCGTATACACCACTGTTGACAATTAGTGTTAATTAGTAAATACTCATCCTAAACGATGTATTGCATGTAGCAAGAGGAAGTGTGAAATATTTATTGGAGGATTAAACAACAAGGGCAATCAAGGGATTAAGAAAACAAAGACATGACATTTTTGTAAAACGATCTGCCAATAAACTTAAAGTCAACACATTCAATGATATAGGTAACTAATTAATGTGATGAATTAAAGTTGGAAATGCAATACTTAAGTTACATTCGAAAACACCACTCAGACACCTTAATCCTGCATAACAATATCCATGCTCTCCATGAGATCCTCGTGGGTAAAACTGTGAGTTATGTGACGTCACACAGTGTGACTGTTTGATCTGAAGCCGATAGAATGTGTTATTCATTTCAATGCATGTATAAAATGGTGTTTAATGGGATTTTAATTAACTTGATGAAGGATTTACTCTTATATGCGTAAAAAATAAGTTTAGAACCATTGATAACTACGGATAATTTAATAAGTGTTAATAAGTGGTAAAATGCAAATTAAGAAATAATGACCGAAAATGTTCACACCTACAAAGTTCTCAACACCTTCATTACTCCAATCTAATTAAGTTCTCAACACCTTAATATAGTAAGAGAAAGAGGACAATAACAAACACAAACGCACGCTATGGTATATCTTTTAATTACATAATGTGAAAAACAACAGTTGTTTGACGATGCTGATGAAAATTTACAATAATTATTTTTAAAAAGAAACTTACTGTACTTTGAAAAATTAATTATCTAATTATTTAATACTTTTTAACAGAAGCAATATACTGTAGTAGCTATGCACAAAACGTGGAGTTCCGCGATTAGGTCAATAAATCGATACGATCACCGGCGCTACCGACAATAAAACCCTCCATAGAAAACGATTGACTCGGTGCAACTCGGCGAAATTAAGCGAGGAAAAAGGTTGCGTACTCGGCGGAAATCCGCGATAAATTAAAAACGCCTCCGAGTCACCGAGGAAAGTGGTAGTTCCGCGTGGAGTGTACTGTAGTGTAGGTTGGCTTTTTATTTAATTTCTTTATTATGGTTTATGTAAGAATTTTATTGTAAACATTGGAGAATAGTGTTAAAGTAACCTTCTCTAAAAAAGCTTTAAAGGTTTTAACTACATATTAAAACAAACTTTTTTTTTTTTTTCATTTTTATTAATAAAACGGTAGTAAAAAAAACGGTAGGGTCATCATTTTTATGCAACCAACAAGTATACTATCTACCATCATTTGGAATGAGGTTTGCACTTATAATGACTTTGATTGATGAAGGAAGTCCTTGCAAAACAGTTATGGTCGGAAGTAATTACAAACCGGTAGTGTAGAAAATTGCCTGAAATTGTATCATGGCCGTTATTAAGGCCATTAAAAAACTGATACTGTTAGGGCAATAGCCGAGAACGGTAGAAATAGACTTAACAAGAGAATATCAAAATTGGTTAAAAATGGTAGCGTTTTTGAAGCCCAGTTTTAAAAATGTCAGGGTGCAGCAGAAGAGGTCCAGGGTGCTTAGATCATAAGGGAGGAAAGCAGTTGCATCGAATATTTTAGGCTTGTTATACTTAGAGCTTAAATATTGAGTTTGACAAAAATGCTAGGGACTGTGTTCAATTGAAGCATTTATATTTATTGGTTTAAACTGCCAAATATGTAAAGTTTGTATGTATTTCTTATTATATTATAAGTTTTCAAAAAATCAAAAAAATCACAGTCTTGAGCATTTAAATTTATGAAGGCATAAGGGTAGACTTGCTGGTCTCATAAGGGTAGAAGGGTGCTGCCAAAAAAGGGGTGTGGTGCATTGTATTGCTGACCCATCCATAAATGGTACATGTATATACAGTGTGTGTATACCAAGTGACAAATTACGTCATATATGCTTCGTCGGAAGGCAATATTTTGCCTAAAATAAAGACTTAAATCAAAGATTATTTTTCTTTTACTACACCATTTTAGATAAAACAAAGGGCAGTCTATGCCGCTTAAAGAGCCCCGCCTTCGTGTTATTACAGAAGTTTGATAAGGTGATTAGTTTCATCAAACATTTGACAAACCTGTTTCCAAAATAATGTTTTGACAATGCTCCGTCAGACGGCCGTATTGTGAAAAGGTTTGTCGAAGTGTTTTAAGAAACTAAACTCTCAATCAAACTCTGGTAAAAGACCAAAGGCGGGGCTCCATAAGCGGCGTAGACTGCGCTATGTTTCATTAAAAATGGTGAAGAAATAGTGAGATTATCTTTGGTTAAAGTCTTCATCGAAGCAAAATATTGCCTTCCAACGTAGCATTTATGACGCAATTTATCACGTGGTATACACACACTGATATAGAGCAGCTTCGGAATGTGACTAAATGTGTTTTAGTGGTCAACATTATATTTTGTCCAATGAGAAGGAAGTGTTTCTCAAGTTTTCCAATACATTTATTTCAGTAAATAAGCAGTCAACAACCTTCAACCATTGCATGAAGATTTTATGTTGTACTGCTGGTCAAATTAAAAATGGCACCAGACCTAGATCCATAGACCATACACCAGACCTAGTCCAAATAATTGTACGTTGACGGATTTTTTTTAGATTTTTGATATGGCAAATCCTTCACGTACAAATTGTTTAGTATCAAAAGTGGGTAGTTGTTCCGATCAGGATTCCGGGTTAAAGCATATAGCGTCTATAAAATATCATAAAAACAAGAAATATTACCAGATAATGTTATTTTATATTAGTTCCGTACACAAAAAAATAAATATCCAACTTATAATTATAAGTTTGACGGCTTTTTTTCATTTCATTCTGTCAAAACATAACGATATATACATGAAGGGCACCTGCAAGGCTTTAGGGCACAGTTTTAAATCGCTCGGAACATTTCGGCCATGGCCGAGTTGTTACGATTGTATAACGAGGTCTATATCGAAGCTTTGTCGGAGGAGGCCGAGCTATTACGATTGTATCGAGTTGTTCCCCTTCGCATAATTGTTGTCTGTGTCAGTCAACTTTCGTTTTATTGGAAAGGTAAACAACTTGTTTTAATGCATTAAATGCTTGTTTAGTGCAAAATAACATTTCACTTACATGGTAAAATATGAATATAACTCTTTATGATCAATTTCAACCATAAAATACTTCACTTAAAACAATTTCAATATTTTTAAAACACCTCCGTTTTTTGCACATTCCCGTTTAGACGTTAGGGATTGGAAGAATCCCGTATAACACGTCTATTATTTTAGACTAACACCAGACCCTAATTAATGTCAAAACTGGTTATGAGTCTGGCAAAACATGTGAAATATGAAGACATGATTAATGTGGTCAGTAGCATCTATGATAAGCTGAGGTTGGGGGGATTCCTTGGTGTTCTACACTGGTAGATTGTCCATGATATATGGAGAATAATTAGAGTCTGACCAGTTGATTGATTATTGTCATCAGTCTTGATGTTTTATATGCAAAATCTGAATACTGAAAAGTTGTAAATGGCATGGAAATATTGATAGAGCTCTTTGATTTCACCTTGAAAATATAGATGCAAATCTTTGATTTATCCTGAAAATATACTTGCAGATTGAACTGTTTCAATTTCACCTGAAAATAATTCATATATGCAGATTGACCTGTTTCAATTTTATTTTGAAAATATACTTGCAGTAAGAGCTCTTTGATTTCACCTTGGAAATGTACATGCAGATAGAGCTCTTTGATTTCACCTTGGAAATGTACATGCAGGTAGAGCTCTTTGATTTTACCTTGGAAATGTACATGCAGGTAGAGCTCTTTGATTTCACCTTGAAAATATACATGCAGATTATTACAGAGCTCTCTGATTTCATCCTGAAAGTATACATGCAGATAGAGCTTTTTCGATGTACATGTACCCTAGTTTTATATGATTCATCAGTATTGTATAAAGGCAGATTTTGTAATAGCTACTGCTACCACAACCCAAGTTATTGAAATTATACATGAGCGCATCAACAGGATCATGTATTGTTTCAATCATAAGAGTAGTGGGTGATGTAGCTGTTGTGCACCATGTGTTGTCAAGGTCTGGTGTAAGAGAAAAGCATTGGAATTGATCCTCATGATGTATCATAGCGGGGTTAATGTATCAGAGAAAACAAATTAACCACTCTCAAGCATGGTACAGTTTTATATAGGAAACAGACCATGTACTTAGAAAACATCATTGTTTAAGTTACAAATATCATAAGTTTCCGGTATTTGTTACTGATGCTTGTTCCTAGGTCTAATATTTAGTAAAGAGCCTGCACTGTCTGACTGTCAGAATTGTTGTTAGCATTATAATGAATATATTGGCAGGTTTCTGTGATTCCAAGGAAAAGGAAATATAAACAACCGGCTCTGTTGCTGCTACTGTTTACAGCTGGAGTGATTACTTTGTATTATTCCAGTGATCAACTGATGCCAAAGGTGATGTGATTAAAGATTCAAGGCCAGCTGATGGATATTTAAACACCTTGATTTTGTTCAGATCTGCTGATGTATATTTATGGATCTAATATATTTGTGTGTTTTTTGTTTTGTTTTTTTTCTGCAGAACTGCAGCAGAACATAAAATCAAACGTATGAAAGTATCTAATATACCTCTCAATTCTTAGCTATGAGGAGTATAATATCGGTGGATGGGGCACAATATATGATGGTGGGGCACAAAATAGGTTGATGGGGCACTCTTTAGGTTGAATGGACACACCATAGGTTGATGGGACTTTCTAAAGGTTGATGGGGCACAATTTAGGTGGATGGGGCACTCTTTAGGTTGATTGGACACAATATAGGTTGATGGGGCACTCTTTAGGTTGATTGGACACAATTTAGGTTGATGGGGCACTCTTTAGGTGTAGGTGGATGAGCACAATATAGGTTTATTGGGCACAATTTAGGTGGATGGGGCACAATTTAGGTGGATGGGGTGGATGGGGCACAATTTAGGTGGATTGGGCACAATATATGTTGATGGGCACAATTTAGGTTGATGGGGCACTCTGTAGGTGGATGGGCACAATATAGGTTTATGGGGCATAATTTAGGTTGATGGGGCACTCTTTAGGTTGATGGGGCACTCTGTAGGTGGATGGGCACAATATAGGTTTATGGGGCATAATTTAGGTTGATAGGGCACAAGTTAGGTTGATGGGGCACTCTTTAGGTTGATGGGGCACTCTGTAGGTGGATGGGCACAATATAGGTTTATGGGGCACAATATATGTTGATGGGCACAATTTAGGTTGATGGGGCACTCTGTAGGTGGATGGGCACAATATAGGTTTATGGGGCACAATTTAGGTTGATAGGGCACAATTTAGGTTTATGGGGCACAATTTAGGTTGATGGGGCACTCTTTAGGTGGATGGGGCACAATATATGTTGATGAGGCACAATATGAACTCATGGGGCACATCATATGTGGGAAGGGACTTATCTCTTTAAATCTGTACACAAATAATGTTTTTTTTAATTAAAGGCAAACAAGCTGAACATAATAATGCAATAGTTTTGTTTTCATTTACTCATTGTGCCCCATAACATAAATATATTGTGCCCCATAACATAAATATATTGTGCCTCATAACATGGAGTATGCCCATCATAGCAAATAAGTGAGAGGTATTATATATTCATAATTGAAAATCAATTTAGATTTGCAATTTAAAAATGAGAGATTCTGTCATCCCTCTCTTAGCCGTTTACTTGAATATTGGTGCCTAAATAATACAGATCACAGAAATATTGTAACACAATAATGACTTGAGCTTTTGCTGATTGATATTTGGAATGTACAGAATTTGGTCGGTTTTTGCTGAACAATATTTGAAATGATCAAACCAGGCATGGTTCTTGAACATCTTAGAATTGTTATTGATATACAAGCATTGTGTAATTGAATAGAAGTGGAAAATACGAAGAAAAAGTGAGCAAGGAAAGCGAAGAAATAGAGAGCAAGAAATGCGTTTTGGAATGGCTCTTGATGTTTCAAGGAGGGGTTCCGGCTTGGTATATAGGTTTACTGGAATATTGTAATATAGGATTTTCTGGAATATTGACAGCTTGCCAATAAGCCATTGTTTGGCAGCTGCTAAAACTATTGATGCTCCTTTGACTGGGGTAAACAATGCATGGTGGGAAAAAGTGGTTATCAGAAACTGTTGTGTGCTACCCTTTTTATGAGTAGTTGGTGCTTTTGGGATAATTAACATTATTTGGGAGAATATATTGTTTTTCGAAGTTATGACTTTTCGAATTTTAATTAATCCGATGGCTTAATTCTTTGCAATAAAAATATGTTTTTAATTTAAGCAGACATAGTAAGTATGTTACAAGTGTTGTCTTCCACCTTATAACAGCTTGAATGTATATTTATTAACCAAGACAAGCACCACTTGTAAAATGTAGGAATAGTTTCATACGAGTATGTGTTATATGGATCAAGTTTTTATAAACGTGCAGAAGTTTTGCATTTTATAGTATAGGTGTGTACATTTTATGCATTTTTTGGTGGCATATTATTCCAGGTTTGTTTCCTGAGCAAGTTTAGCTGACTTGTTTCTCAGAGAAAGAAAAGTGATGATGTTATTGTAGTCTTGGTGTTGTTGTTGCTGTTGGCGTTCAAAAGCTTTAACATTGGCCAAAACTAACAAAGATATTCGTATAAAACTGGGTGTAATAATGATTTTTAATGGCAAAACAATATCAGACTAGCGTTGGCTCTTGGTAAAGGTACTCTTGTTATATTTGAATATTTCATTTGGGAGAAAATGTCTGAAAACAATTGAATAACTATTATCATGGTTATCAAAAAAATATTTTTTTTCCTTATCTTTCCATGTCCAGCAACAGTTTCAAGTACAACATAAGAGCCTAAATTAACCTCCAATGATTATTAATAATGTAACAGAAAATGAACCATTTTGCTTACAAGCGAAGTATGTCTGTGTTATTTTGTTATATAAAAACAATTTATTTTCACATTTCACAAATTGAGTTTTCTTTTTTCTGGAATCAGATCAGGTAAATTTCACAGTTGAGTTAAAATGTAGATTTGTTTTTAAGTGTTTTTGGGGAGCTTAAATTTGCAGTTGAATTACACTTCCGATATCAGATATCAGAAAATGAAACTGATGTAGGATTTATTTGGTGCAGGGTACGTGTGACGGTTATTAAATTATTTTTTTTCCGGTGTGTTTTAGTGCAATGGTTGGTCATACAGTGCCGAAGAGGATGTTTAAGGATTGTTTGGTTTAGTATATTGCGACTCATGGTGTATGAAAACATTTGATTTGGAAATTATACATGCTTGGAAGTTTTTTTTCCATACATGCATGAACCACTGTTTTTAAGTATTTAATGTTTCTATTTATACTCATTATTTGCAAAAATTATCTGGGATAATCCAACTACAAAGGTTCCAAGGCCATTTAAAGTTGGCAGCTGCAGTTTCTTCAATGAAACGTGATTTGACCAATAATTAACATTATTTTATTTTGTAAGATCAGAGATATTTGGAACATGTTGTAATTATTGGAATATAAACGCAAATGAAAGAATATTTATTCATATTAAGAAGTGCAAATATTCTGAGTGAAATTAAACTTGTATATTGGATATTTAATGTTACAAACATTTTTTTTCCCCAATGTTTCTTTCATCCTATGTCTAAAATAGTTACATATTACATTTTATGCCCAAGCACCATGTGAGAGGTAATATGGATCGCATTAACATATTCCTGGTACACGTGGTAACAATTGTAGGAGAAAGGTGAAGAGTTTTAAGTATTTAAAATATGATTAATGAGCTTCAGCCAGGATGGCTTATCAGGGATATAAACATGCTTCTTTGTGTGTCAGGGAAGCGTGGTAATTAAGGGAAACCTGTGATGTTTTGTGTTCTTTCCTGGAAATGTTGGAACTGATGGTATTTCTCAAGTTTCAGTGGGGCTAAAATAGACACTATAGATTAGATGTTTTGGATTGTAAAAGGTAGGAACAGATTGCTACTCTAACATTTCTTATAGGGTAAATTTGATACTTTAGATTTTTATGGTTTTTTTTCTGGTTGTTTGAGCCACATATTGTTACTCTGATAAGTTATTGGACAGAAGCCTAGCTCTGTCTTCTGATGTTTTTAAATCCAATGAACTGTGGATTTGTTTGAAATGGATTTTATTTTGGTGCAATAGGAATTTGAAAAATGTGAGTAAGAATATATTGTAAAAGAATAATATAGCAGCCATGTATTAAACTATTGATTGGTTTTAATTGAATGAAATATTTTCATTGTTGATAAGCCATACCCTAGTGTATTCATGGATAGTAACATATAAGCCTGGTGTATTCATGGATAGTAGTGTTAGTAGTGTTTAATACTGCCGGGTGTTTTATTGGATAGGAGTTTTATAACCCCCCCCCCCCCCCCCCAACTGGGTGTTTTATTGGATCAGGGATGTGATTTGTCCGCGGATTCACGGAATTCCGCGGATCTAATGGCCCCAGGGACCCCCACCCACCCCCCCAAAAAAGAAGATACTAGTGTGCTTTTGGTTGTAAGAGTTGATATCCCAGTTTGCTTCAAATTTAAAGTCAGAAGAACCCTCAAAAGAGCTTCTAAAAAGCCAGTTTTTCTTCTACGGCAGTGTGCTTTTGACCCCAAATGAGCCCCAAGAACCCATGGCCGAAATGGTTTCAGCCCTCCAGCTGCCAGGTCAATCACATCCCTGTGGATAGACGTGTTAAATCCCTAGATGTATTGGATAGTAGTGTTATATCCTCTGATGTATTGTTGCAGAGGAGTTTTATATCCCCACTGGTGTATCTTGGATAGTAGTGTTATATCCTCTGATGTATTGTTGCAGAGGAGTTTTATATCCCCACTGGTGTATCTTGGATAGTAGTGTTATATCCTCTGATGTATTGTTGCAGAGGAGTTTTATATCCCCCCTGGTGTATCTTGGATAGTAGTGTTATATCCTCTGGTGTATTATTGGATAGTAGTCTTATACTGCCTGGTGTAATCTTGGATAGTAGTGTTTAATACACTGGTGTATTCTTGAATATTAGTGTAATAACCCCCTCGTGTACCCCATGTGCCCCACCCCTTCTTGTACCCCCTGTGCCCCACCCCCTCTTGTACCCCCTGTGCCCCACCCGCTCTTGTTACCCCTGTGCCCAACCCCCTCTTATACCCATTGTGCCCTACCCCCTCTTGTACCCCCTGTGCCCCACCCCCTATCGTACCCCCTGTCCCCAACACCCTCTTTTACCCATTGTACCCACCCCTCTTGTACCCCCTGTGCCCCACCCCTCTTGTAACCATTGTGCCCCACCCCCTCTTGTGCCCCACCCCCTCTTGTACCCCCTGTGCCCCACCCCCTCTTGTACCCCCTGTGCCCACCTCGCTTTTGTACCCACTGTGCCCCAGACACTATTATTGTCCCAAATTGTAAAGTATTTGAATTGGAATTTTCTTTGGATCTAAGATGTGCAGTTTTGAGGCTCTAGCCTGAAACCTAACCTCAAGACCTCAGTGAATATAGGCTTAGCAGTTCTGGAGGAAGATGAAAAAAAACAGTTGTTTTAAAACATTTCAATTTTCCTAAATTTCACAGTGTTGAAATACATGCTAACAAATTTCCTCTCTCCAGGACGGTTCAACTAGAGGAAGATGAACTGCCGTACAGGAAGGGCAGCAGCGCCACCATCCGTTCTGAGGGCACCGGCACACAGTACTATGCCAAGGTAGGGAAACCGGTCATGCTTATGGCTGTTTACTCAACTGCGAAACCGAGTTTAAAAGCTTTAAAAGAGATTATGCCTATTGTAATTTTACCCTTAGCTATTTAAGGAATAAATTGCATGATTGATGTCATTATTGGCGTACACAGTTGGTCTAGAAAAGTATATGCTTTGGACTCCACACACTACCAGCCCAACTGAGTTCATTTTCATGATGATGATATCAATCAGGCAATTCATTTCTTATATTTACACAAATTGTTCATTATTTTTTTAAAAGAATTGTTAAAAAAATAGTTCATTTCATTCCTAACCTGAATCAATTTAAAAAAGAGTCTAATATAAAGAAGACTATTTAATTTTTTTTTTTTTTCAACAAAAAAGAGTGTATTTTGAATAAAATGTAACTAATGTATTTCAAAATTAACAAGTAATTTTATCCTATGACTGAGTGAGATACTTAGATTAGGAAAAGGACTTAAGGTAGGAAATCACTTGAGATGTTTGAAGAATACAAGCATTGTGATGTAAGTCATTGTAAGTATCCTTCATTGTTTCGGGCATAATGTTAACTGTTAGTTAGTTAGAAATGGAGTCATAAGAAAAACTCAAAAAGTGCTCAGTGAAGAAGGAAACTGAACAATGTAGTCCTCGTCATTTTTGCCGATGTCGTGGATTTATTTACATGGGCTGAAATAAGTTCATTTCTGACAAAAAAGCTGTGTTCAGATTCTACTTCAGCCAAAGGGTTTATCATAACCATTAGATTGATTGTGTTTTTCCAGCGTGGAATTTTACCTTCCTACGATGGGGAGGAGCCTATGCGTGGATCTCGCCCGGTCAGCACAGCCAGCAACAGTAGCATGAGAGTCCGTAGACTGTCGAGGTAAAAACAAGATCTGTGCTTCAAATATGTTTGAAGTTATACCAAACTTTTATTAATTAAATGTGGAATTTTTTAAGTATGAGAGTCTGCAAACCGTCGAGGTAAAAACGAGATCTGTGCTTCAAATATGTTCAAAGTTATACAAAACTTCTTATAAATTAAATGTGGAATTTCAGCACTGTAGCATGCAGGTTAAACTTAAAACAGTTTGCTTAAAACAATAAAAATGTGTACCATTAAAGGGACTAGACACCAGATGATACCATCTTACACGAGCTGCTATGGTAGATGCTTTTTCTCCCACCTCAGTTAAACAAAATTAAGTAAAAATGTATTTTTTTGCTGGAACTCTTTTGTGCTTAGTGAAAATAATTGCGTACGGATACGCGATAATTCTTGGTTGTCATGGATATTCGCGCAGTGATTCAGAGTATGTTAACGGTCTGATCGGTCTTTAAATAGGTCTAAGAAGAGTGAAACATTATTTCTTGAAAGGTGCGTGAAAACTTTTTTCTGGTGACATTTGAAGCGAGAAATAATTAACTAGCGTTCTAAATATTGCCACAAGACAAGGTTTCCATGATGCGCTACAGACGAAAGTCTTCAACAAGGGAGGTAATTACAATATGGTGACCATTAAAGAAGTTCCATACGGGCATTTTATCTTCGCCCGTGGGCAAGATAAGAATTTCTAGCATGGTTAAATTAATGGATCTACTTATCTGAGGTGGGAGAAATGTATTTCTTCCAAGTTTTTCAATATTTTTCTGATTATTTAGTCAATTGAACGGTTAAATGACAACCATCGTGGTGTTAATTATGTAAAAGTTGTCTCTGTAATCTCTCCCTCTGTAATTATGCAAGATATCTAGCTTCAAATTCTAGGGCCTGTTCCATTAAAAGATCGAAGTCATAACTGAATAACATCTTAATTTCTAGGAACATCACAAATAGCAAGAAGTTGATAAAAAAAATAAAAAAATCTTAATTGGTTATACTGGCTTAATGTTCAATTCACCCAATTAAATTATGAAAATTGACTCTAAGATAATTTCAAGTTGAGGCTATGAATTGAAATGAAACAAGCTGCTGACTTGATTCATCAGTTAAGTGGTATAAGTGCAAGAGGCCGTTGTTTCGAGTCCCATCAGGGTTTGTGTCACATTATTTTGCCTTATGCTTTAGACCTCTCCTCTGGCTCTTGTGTGATATTCTCTATACTGGTTTTTAATTAGTTTCCTTGAAAGGCCATACCAAATTGGTTCTATGTTTAGCATCCCGTTTCAATAAAAAAGTGAAACTATCTACCGAGCAAGAAAGAACAAACAGCTGTGAAAATAACAAAATCTTTTTGTTTCTTAATTAATAAGTGCTTAATAGCAATTTTGACATGAAAAATTAATAATAACGTCATATACATTTTTGAATTTATATCAACTTATAACTGTGAACTTGTTTTCTGTCTTTCATTTTATTATTAGCAGCTCTTTAAATCTTATAAATTTGTCTCATTTTACGTTTTGAAATTGTGTTTTGTTTATGATTTGATACACAAAAATCTGCCTGCCCAATAATGCTTAATATAGCGAGTAAATTTGGCATAGCCTTAATGTATTGTGATAAAGAGAGAGTAATTTTCCGAGGAAGACGCTGAGCTGCTTAAGTGTGATTGCTTAATCTTACAAACAATGTGAAAATAGAATATCAATGTTAAATTCATCTTCTATTTTGTTGATTACAATCATTATATATTAGCCTTTGCTGGAATTATTGTCTGGAGGAACATAAATCAATCAACAAAAGAAGAAAGCTTTATCGAATGGTCGTTTAAATCGTTTGGATTTATTTGTTTTAGCCTGACGGATGACAATACAAGGTTTCCAAAGCTACAAGATTGTGCTCACTTCCATTACGATATAGTAGACATCAACTCATTAAAGGTATGGATAGAATAAGTATTCATCTTTCACAGGTCTGATGGCTCAAGGGACCCCTCCCTCCCCCTCCCCTTCACAGGAGTAATGGCTCCAGGGACCCCTCCCTCCTTCACAGGAGTAATGGCTCCAGGGACTCCCCCCTCCCCTTCACAGGAGTAATGGCTCCAGGGACCCCTCCCTCCCCCCTCCCCATCACAGGAGTAATGGCTCCAGGGACCCCTCCCTCCTCCCCTTCACAGGGGAGGTGACTCCAGGGGCACCCCTCATGGAGACCAGCATGGGCACACTTCTGCCTTCATAGAATTAAATTCACATGACTGTCAAAAATTTATTTTGTATTGTGTAAGACTTATAATATAAAAACATACACACTTCACATATCAGCCAGTTGAAACTTAAAATTACTTCAATAAAACACAATTTCTAACATTTTCTGCCAAATTCATAATTAACATGTTCTTCATATTTAATGTGCCCTTTTTACCCATAACACCCTGTTTCTTTTCTGAAGCACCCTGTACTTTTTAAATCTTGGCTAAAACCCTAAAGCATTGAACAATCTTCTCTGAGTTCTAAGACTTCTAAAGTCATTCGGAGCTCCTCGGCCATTTTTTTCAAAAACAACCTTGGATGTATTTTGACGGTTTACATACTAAAAAAGAGGTACGTTTAAGTCCGCTGCAAGTAGATCGCATAGTGATTTTATTTAGCAGTTAAACTTTGTGACTCTTAATTATGTTAGCAATAATATACTTCACTGGCAATCAGTTTAAACTTAGATCAATAAATACAATTCTAAAACACTACATTTCTAAAATGATTTAATTAAAAGAAATACGAACTACTTTAACTGATGTACCGGCATACATCCGAGGTTGTTTTTGAAAAAAATGGCCGAGGAGCTCCGAATGTTCTAAAGTAATTTATTGTTATGATATTCATGATAAATATTTCTTATTTTGTAAAATCTAGTTTAAATAATGCACATTATGACTGTACATTATGCAAAATTCCCTCAATTTTAAGGTGTGTCTATGCGACGAGGACCAGGAACAGTACCACCACAGCAGCGACCATTCCAAGCACTTCTACCTGAAAATCTCCTCCAACAATCGAATCTGGCTTGCCCGCCGCACGCTCAAGAACTTTCGCATGCTCGACACTAAGCTACACAGATGCATTTTTGACAGGAAGTTCAGCCATCTTCCTGATCTGGCCTCCATTGAGAAAGAAAATATTTCTGATCAGGTATTAGTTAGTTAGTTATAAAGACATTTTTACATTTTCTGATTTTTGAAGTGGTAGTGCAATAGCCTGGTTGTCAGCTTTTGCATCGTCGTACATAAACATTAAGCCATATGTCAAAACAGTTCATTGTATTCCAATGAAACTTGGCATTTCTTGTTTTAGAGTTTATAAAGGTCTCTACATGCCCTGTATTTGCTTCATTATGGCTTGACCCCAACATTTGGTATACACTCTTGCGCACAGTGGTCAGAAATTGGCTCAGTGTGAGCATTATTTGATAAGCTTATAGAGAGCTGAATCTTCTACTTTCTGTACCCTGTGCGTAGGAGTGTATACATGTTGCCAGAGACAATATACATATATGAATCAAGGCCCATAACTCTGGCTTTAATAATTGTTGAGTGACACCCCTTGTTTGTCAACGAAAACCAACAGACGAGCGTTGGCATTGTCTCCACTGGTCTTGCTTCTATCTCATCTGTTCATACAAAAAACAAAGTCAATATATCCTCATCGCCTTCATGTTGTAAGTGTTCTTTGGTTCATCAGGATTGAAAGCTTTTAACCTCTGACTGTTGTGCAATTGTAAAGATTTTTTTGGCTCAAATTCTTGCATTAAAAACAGTAGGAAGTATCCTGAAGTGCCTTAAATTACTTGGGATGGGAAACAATTTTAAAAGGGATCATGGTCCCTTTACGCTGCTTTAGGCTTGGATCCCTCCTACTCAAAGAAACTCCGACTATGTTTCAGGATTGACAATTATCAGCTTTTAGAACCCCTGTGACATATAATCATACAAAACTTCAACCTTCAACCTACTCACATAGTACATACATGTATATTCCCTATGACATGATACATATTTGTATTAACGCCCATTCATCTGGCTACAATAATAGATGAGCTATGCCAAATCTACGCAGGTTCAGAAGTTTCTGGTTGCTATTCTAATGTTAATGTTAAGCTTTGATTCTATTGCAGCTTGTTGCTTTAAGGTTGATGATTGTGCAAATCCATTTAAAACCAAATTAGTTGCATTTCATAAGGATTTAAGTGAGTTTTAGGAACAAATTGAATAACATAAATAGCACCAAAAAAAAGGGCCAATCTAAAAACATCCTATCGACCGTCCACTTCTCTTTAAATCTTCTTTATGAAACATGCCTTCAAGTTTGAAGCCTACTTTCAAAATGAAGCAAACAATCGTGAGCAACAGCATTTAATAGGAATCATATGAGCAATTTACAAGCCTTTCAATTTGTGAGGGAATTCGACGTCCTGATTAAATTCTGGACCAATTGTCGGGAAGTGTTTGTTTTCAAAGCTCACAATGAAACTATTGATTGCTGTTTCTTGGAAGAGTGGAATAAAGATGTGATTTTATGGGCTGATTGCTTTGTAAATACATTGGGACAGTTTTCTTTAAAGGGATATATCATGCTGTTACAAGAAATAAGGATGTCCTGATAGATTAGCTGTATTTTTCCTTCAAAAATCTTTGAGGGCATGTGTCAATGGACAAATGTACCGTAATCTGTAGTTTGATTTTAATGTAAGCAAATTTTTTTATTGGGGCCTTACAAAGTTCAAATCAAGTCTGATAATAGAATTGTTGTATCTGATAGTGAAAACTGTGTAAGGAGATGTGATTTGTTCGCATAATCGTGGACTTAAGTGTGCAGTCAAAACTCGATATGTCGGGAAATACTTCGAGATAGCAAACATTCAATATAACCGAATTACAAAAACAGTATAAATAAACCCAACTCATTCAAATAAAGTAGACATAACTAGAACATCGAGATAACAGAGTTTGTCATACCGAGTTTCGACTGTAGTTATAAAAGCATTGTTTTAAACCCTTTTTGAAGTTTCATTTTAAGAAAACTTTTGCACAAAAATTGCTTCAAAGACTATCCATTTTCGGAATTTATATTACATTTTGTGCTAAAGAAATACAAAAATAATAATTGGGGCGAGGGTTGATATATCTGGTCAAAACTGTTTAGTGTACAATGCCATGACAGGTGGTACCTTTAAAAATGTCTACTTGTTACTAATGGTCTTTCAGATAGTACAATTTTCTACTAATCTTCTTTAGGAGTTAACGGAGCTAGTGCGGGACTATCTGAACCGGTTTTCATCTCTGGCTGGGAGTATGCTCAACTGTGGATCTGTACTCAACTGGCTAGAGGTACGTACAGGGCTGAACGTTTTATAGATTCTTGAGGTACGTACAGGGCTGAACGTGTTATAGATTCTTGAGGTACGTACAGGGCTGAACGTGTTATAGATTCTTGAGGTACGTACAGGGCTGAACGTGTTATAGATTCTTGAGGTACGTACAGGGCCGAACGTGTTATAGATTCTTGAGGTACGTACAGGGCTGAACGTGTTATAGATTCTTGAGGTACGTACAGGGCTGAACGTGTTATAGATTCTTGAGGTACGTACAGGGCCGAACGTGTTATGGATTCTTTAGGTACGTACAGGGCCGAACGTGTTATAGATTCTTGAGGTACGTACAGGGCCGAACGTGTTATAGATTCTTGAGGTACGTACAGGGCCGAACGTGTTATAGATTCTTGAGGTACGTACAGGGCCGAACGTGTTATAGATTCTTGAGGTACGTACAGGGCCGAACGTGTTATAGATTCTTGAGGTACGTACAGGGCCGAACGTGTTATAGATTCTTGAGGTACGTACAGGGCCGAACGTGTTATAGATTCTTGAGGTACGTACAGGGCCGAACGTGTTATAGATTCTTGAGGTACGTACAGGGCCGAACGTGTTATAGATTCTTGAGGTACGTACAGGGCCGAACGTGTTATAGATTCTTGAGGTACGTACAGGGCCGAACGTGTTATAGATTCTAGAGGTACGTACAGGGCCGAACGTGTTATAGATTCTTGAGGTACGTACAGGGCCGAACGTGTTATGGATTCTTGAGGTACGTACAGTGCCGAACGTGTTATGGATTCTTGAGGTACGTACAGGGCCGAACGTGTTATGGATTCTTGAGGTACGTACAGGGCCGAACGTGTTATGGATCCTTGAGGTATGTACAAGGCCGAACATATAGATTCTTGCCAGAATTACACTCAACATTAATAATTAAAGGTTGCTTAGACAAATTGTTGAAAGTTCATTGGAACAACCGAATTTAGATGAAATGTATTTTTAAGGTGGCTAACAGTAATAACGTTAGGTCATGCAAGAACAAGTGTTGTACTTGGGAAGTATGTGAAAGTTTTAATGAGAGAACAGCGTGAAAGAAAATTTGTGACTGGACCTTAATTAAATTTGTTGAGTATATCATGTTTTCAGCGAATCCTTAAAGATGCACTCTTACTACCAAATAAGATTTACCACAATTAATGCAATTGTTTTGATATAGCAAAAATGATCAATAAATGTCAAAAACAATGGTTCTTATGACGGATATCGAGTTAAATTTGAAAGAAAGGTGCTAAATACATGGTGTTTCTACCTTATAAGTATATATAGTAGATCACAGTAAATCTTTTAGCACTCACCAATCATTTAATATTTTTGTGTTTTCAGCTATTGAATACACCGTTACAATCTTGTTATCAGTAATTAATATTTCCATAAATGCAGTATTTAAAGGTTTATCACCCACGGTTTATGTTTGTTATACATCTGTATGTATTGATTGAATAAGAGTGTCACTTTAAGTATAAGCATTTTTTGTACTAGTCTGTGAACTTCAACATGTCTCCCAGCAACCATTTTTATGAAATGTGCAAAGTCCGTGTTCTGACTTAAGATCTGAGAAGTTATCTTAATTTCACAGTTTCTTTCCTGATTTCAGACTATCGATCGTAATAATTGCTGTAAATATTTCCACTACAATGTGTCAATGTCATTAAGATGAATGCACTATGAATCATTAAAGCTGCACTCTCACAGATCAAACGTTTTGACAACTTTTTTATTTTTTGTGTAGGAACGAGCCAATCTATGTGAAAATGCATGTAAACCAGTCATATAAGACTGCTGACAAAACATTAGAGTGCAGATTTTTATATTTAAGTTAAAAATGATGTTTTATGCATTTTTCTTAAACCGTTAGTAACAGTTTTAGCCATAAAACATTAATTTTGGAACAGAAATATGAAAATCTGCGATCTTATCTTTTGTCAGCAGTCTTATATCACTGGTTTGCAGATATTTACATAAAAATTTGCTCTTTTCAAGACAAAAAATGTGTAAAAACGGTAAATCTGTGAGAGTGCAGCTTTAAATGATAGTTTTCTATTTAGATTTTTATTCTGAGTCTATACTCAGACTTCAGGCTGTTAGAAAACATGGACCCTTCAATGTTTTCTTCCTATGTGTTCCAGATTGACAATCGTGGAAACCGCCTGATGGCCGTGGATGACAGTGGCATCAACACTCCTGCCATAGCAGCCGCCCACGCCATTAAACGGTACACTGCGCAGGCCGTGGATGAAATCTCACTTGAGGTATAATTTATAGTGTGATCTGGTAAGTCAGAAGTCACCTTATTTAGGATGCTACATGGAGTAAAATCAGAAGTGATATTGACATGCTCTTCGTGTATTCTGTAAAAAAATGGAATATTTCTGAAAATATGTTTCCAAAGAAATCTTCTTTTGGAGACTGATTTACTTTTGTCCATGAATTATTATCATTAGAGATTATTTATACCTTCCATCATGTGTTTTCAGATTGTTGGTTTTCAAAGAAAAAAGTCAAGTCATTGTCATTAGCTTGTAGACGTTGTGGCCGATTCGGTGACCTTGTTGATGGGCAAAAACTTAAAACTGTTAAAGATATTTAAATGAAACTTGGTATAACCGTTGCCAGAAGCTTTACGAACATGTGTGTAAAGGCCCATAACTCTGGCTATAATAATTATTGAGAAATGCTTCTTGTTTGAATGTAAAAAAAACAAGAAAAGAGGAGCATTGGCATTCAATCTGCAGCTATCTTGTTACAGCTTGTCTGTTCTTTAGTCAAGTCTGAAGGTATTTGGAAGTTCACCTGTTATGAAATAAAAAAGATATTCAAAAATCATGTATTTCAGGTAGGGGACATTATTTCTGTGATAGATATGCCGCCAACAGACGATACCATATGGTGGAGAGGGAAACGTGGGTTTGAGGTAAGTGTACTATATTGCTCTGGTGTCTCCCATTGCTCTTGGTCCATGATTACTAACAGTCTCATGTACAAGTCTAGACTCAGATAAGCACTTTTATTAGCAAACAAAGAATCATCTTTATTCTGTTTGTTGTACGAAAATAATGTATATTATTGTACAGTTTCGAATAGTAATAAATTCAGGATATTTCATCATGAACACTCATTTAGAAGGAAAGTTACAATGAAATGAAGATTTACAGTTTTGCTCTCGACTCTGAACTCAGACTTGAGACTGTTCGTAATCATGTCCCCTTGGCCCGTAAGTCTTGGTTTGAGACTCAACTTAAAACTGCAAATCTTGGTTTTGTTCTGAAACAATGGTGGTGGAAATTGCTGTATAGTTGGGCTATATATATATATATATATGTTTGGCTAATGCTACTATTCTTATACTTCTGTTTTAATTTGACTATGAAAAATTTAAGAAATCAACTCAATTACTTAAGATCTTACATGAATACCGCCCCAGTTCTCTCATATTAAGGCTTAGATGGAAAGTCTTAAATATATTTTGAAAAATTGGATATGACATCAATGAGTAATTTGCATTCAATATTCTTTGACATTTGATCAGTAAATTTCTATTTGAAGTTATCCCGTCAGAATGTATTTCTTAGAATGTTTGTAAAGATGGTATTTGCTATAAAGACAAACAATTAGTAGAATTTAAATGCGAAGATTGGATGAAAATGTCATGAAATGTAGATGTTAATATGTACTTTCAGGTTGGGTTTTTCCCATACGAGTGTGTGGAGGTGATTGGAGATAAAGTGCCGCAGGCCGTGGTCAGTGGGGTCCCAGAAACACCCCAAAATAGGGCATGTAAGTAGCATGGAGGTTTATTTGGATAAGCAGTGTCATTTATGTCTCTCCTCGTTACCATTATGTTGTCTTGAACGAGTCTGTGTTTTGGAGAACACGTTGCTAGCAATGCACAGTCCATTACAAATCAGGCCCCAATTTCTCGAAACTTCTTAAGTTTGTTAAAACAAGATTATGCTATGCTCACTATCTTTGTTTTTCTCTAATTCCCGATATAATTTCTTCTTTCAGAGGTTTTAGACTTTAAATAGGAATTATCCTTCTGATAATCACAATAAACCATTTTCCATTTATCAAAATCATATTTATGTATGTATTTTGGCCTATTAAAATTAGCAACTTAAGCCTGTTAAGCTTAAAGGCCTAGTTTAAGGAATGTTTGGCATGACAATCTCGTGGTGTGCATCTCCTGCTAATTGCTCTGATGTCACAGTAGGGGCCAATTTCCTGTTTATTTGTTTATGGGCTCAGGGTTATTTAGGGTCCATTTCTATAATAAAACCTCCAAAAGCCACAGCAGGATACTCAGATCAGAGATCTGATAAGACAATTAGGCAATTAGATTTAGATCAATACACAGAGGTTGTGTACAATACAAGTTGTTATTTTTTTTAATTTTTTTTTTTGGGGGGGGGGGGTCACTTATAGAAGGATTAAACTAGGCCTTTAAGAAGTTTTGAGAATTTGGGGCCAGGGGTTCTAAAGTTTAGGATTAATCCTGAAATCAGGATTGAGAACATTTTATTTTAGTCTATTGTACAGTTATGAAGATTTTTGCGGGGACATTTGCATTGAAAAAGTAGGAAGTACCTTGAAATAAATTTAAATAACTTTGGTAACAATTTCAAAAGGGATCTAAGCCCCTTTATTCTGATTTTGGCATGATTCCCTCATACTCAAACAGACCCCAGTTTTTTTTAGAATTGACAATTATCAGCGATTAAAAACCTTTATAATAACATTAAGATTGGAATGATTGTAAAAGAACATTATATTTATCACTCTCATTGGCACGAGGTTATGTGAAATAGTGGTCTTGTATTGTGGGGGAAACCGGAGTACCCGGAGGAATCCCACTTGTCCCATAAACCAAACACATCTGCGCCCAGGCCAGGAATCTAGCCAGGTTGCCTAGGTGAGAAGTGTCCACGCTAACTACTGTCTTACTCAGAATTTTCTTTATTAGTGTTAAGTAGTTTTTTTAATAGTTTTAAACATAGTAATTCTTTCTCATATATCTACAGTACTGAAGAAGCACGGGAAGTTCATCTCATTCCTGCGACTATTCTTCAACACGCGGCCAGAGCGTATACAGCTGAAGCAGTCTGGGATCGTGAAGGAGCGAGTGTTTGGATGTGACCTTGGAGAGCACCTCCTGAACTCAGGACATGATGGTAAAGAAAAATGGTTGGATTGTTTTGGGACGTTCAACCTCCTTTTTGGTATAAATTTGAAAACTCAAAGCTTATTTTACAAGACAGTCTGACTGCTTTAACATGGCACACAGTCGGAACTCATGCTATATTTTTCCAATACAGACTATACTGTGTTCAAAAAGGCTAGTGAACTTTGTAATGCATGAATATTCATCAACCATGACGATGTTTCCATATTGCCTGAGGGCTGTAATAGAATGTCTGGGTTTCACCTCATTGATAATTCATGAGTATGATGAGTCTAGGGTAATTTGCCATGGGTATATTTGGAATTAAATAATTATATATAAACTGGGTACGGATGCAGTGCACAAAGTGGATTTAAAATTATGATGTTCTAGTATATTTGGTATGTATGATTACAGTACCACTGGTGTTGAAGAGCTGTGCAGAGGTAATTGAAAGTCATGGCCTGGTGGATGGGATCTACAGGCTGTCAGGAATCACCTCTAATATACAGAAACTCAGGTTTGTCAGGGCCCTTTGAGCAAATATTTGGAACAGGCCGAGCCTTGCCATTATGGGAAACTTTAGCGACTTGTTTCATGAAAATGGGAAAATACTTTTGTGTTCTTAATTCTGATCTTTTAAATTTGATATATCTACACAATTTACACTATTTTAACTACTACACAAAGTTTCTTCTGAATTATCATCATTCATTGCTAATTCAGGGAAAATTTCATGAAACATGGAAATCTTGTCATTTTTGTTAAATGGGATTGGAAATGTTAGCCAATGTTTAATGCCGACAATAACCAATACTAGCCATTGTTTAATTCCGACAATATCCGATTTTAGTCATTGTTGTATATATATATATATAATATATCAAAAGGCACTTATATTACAAGATTATTTTTACGCAGCGTAAATTAAAATGGAGATAAACAAAGTCTATGTATATTGGCTATGTATATAATATGAATTCTTGTATGTATGTTATTTGTAACGTAACTGAATATTTGGTTCCTATCCAGACTGGCGTTTGATGAGGACCGGGTACCGGATCTGACGTCAGAGGAGTACCTCCAAGACGTCCACAGTATCTCGTCTCTTCTGAAGATGTACTTCCGTGAACTCCCCAACCCCCTGCTCACGTACCAGCTGTATGACAAGTTCGCTGTAAGTTGTGTATACATGTATAGACTCGTTACGTAGCTTTTCACAGTATACCCTTGCTATTTAAGATAAACTTACACGAGCTGCCAAATCT
This sequence comes from Mya arenaria, assembly GCF_026914265.1. NCBI lineage: Eukaryota > Metazoa > Mollusca > Bivalvia > Myida > Myidae > Mya > Mya arenaria. The sequence goes on from NC_069126.1 coordinate 8,567,465, forward strand.
TCTGTACACTCACAAGCTGTATGACTTCTGTACACTCACAAGCTGTATGACAAATTCAATGCTAGTTGGATGATGGATGATTCCTTTAAGAGGAGGTTTCCATAAAAGAAGCATTGAATGTTAAAGCAAGTAGGCTGATGCTTGCTTTAAATAAAACAATTAAACTCTGCTCTTTTTTTGCACATGTTACTTATTTTTGTGTTACTTTGGAAACCTGACAGACATATCCGTATTACTTTTATGGCTGTATCGTCATCGGCGTTGCACTTTTGTTTCCGATCAACAACTTTTAAACTACTTGGTTTTGAGTCTTTAAACTTAATATGCACATCTGTCATGGTCAGTAGATGACTTTGGGGTTAATAAGTCTAAGGTTATGTTAATCTTTAGTAGAAAAAATAAAGGCATTTCCAACGGGCAACACGATCTGATTTCCAGGTTTCATAACAAATGGAAATAGTTGTATTGACAACCTTTAAAACAGTGTATTAATTGACTATACCACATGAAATAATTTGTTTATGTTGTCTTTGTTACATTACACTCATTCTTTGATATATCTGCAGAATGCCGTTAAAGATGAAGAGAACAAGTTGTTACGTATCCATGATGTGGTGCAGCAGCTGCCGCCGCCCCACTATCGCACCACCGAGTACCTGATGCGCCACCTTGCGCGCGTAGCGGCACATTCACACGAGACTGGCATGCATTGCAAAAACCTCGCCATTGTTTGGGCACCCAATCTCTTGAGGTATTTTAAACTTTGTATAAAATGTATGAAAGTGCAATTTGGTTTAACCAGTATTTATTTAGACTAATACAGTTATTACACAAATAATGGATACAAAATCATATTGTTTGAGATCGAAAATATTTAAACATACACTTGCAATTTAGAATTATAGATTTACAGAATTAAGATGTAAGCAAATTTATTTTTCTATGTCACTCTTCTGGTGTACATTGATGGAATTATTTTTGATAGTTGCTATAGAAATATGAATTTTACAAGACTGGAAATACATAAAGTTTGTAGATTATTTATTCACAAAATTAAAAATGCTCCATATACAATGAAGTCCAATTTTTGTTTGAAACTGTGCTTTTACATAATAATATGATATCACATGATAAATGGTGATGGAACAAAAGGTTCCTACTGTTATGTTGGTGTGAGAGTGTGTGTTAAGAAAAAGTTGATTTTACAGATCTAAGGAGCTTGAGACAGGGGGTGGGGCTGCTGCCCTCCAGGGGGTTGGAATACAGGCTGTTGTAACAGAGTTCCTTATTGTGTATGCTGATATACTCTTCAGTGACAAGATGCCTTCCTACTCTTCACCAGAACTGAGAAGTAGGTTACCAGTATTAATGTCAACTGTGAAAATCTAGCCCCAATTTCTCAAACAATCTTAAGTTCTTAATAACAGTGGGGCTGATTCCCTCCAGGGGGTGGAGATACAGACCATTGTAACAGAGACATCAGCAGAGTGGAATATGGTGGTATTGCACTGGAGTGGAGGACAGACTTCTGTATTTAGAGATATGCATATGATGTGAATTTATGATTTGTATACAACAATAATTATTTGACAGCACTATATTTTTTTTTTTAAATTGGAACGTGGGCAACATATAAATTTGTAATGGCCTTAATGGACAAGGTGATATTAAATATAAACATTATTCTTTTCTTTTCCACAGAAACCCAGAAGAAGCCCCGCCCCAAGTCCCTGGCCATCTCGACCCCAACTCGTCTCCTGTCTTTAGAGGAAGCCAGAGAGCGGGCCCTCTTGGGTAGTTTCGTAAAGCCTGACCAGAGGTACATCGACGTGGGTGGTGGGCCCCAGAACCTCCCATCAAAGTACCACACTGTTATAGACCTGCCGGGATACAAGTAAGTTTATGAGTAAATATGTGGTATGAGTTTAAACAGGAATTGGGAAACTTTAGCTATTTATTCTTACACTAGCCAGGGTCTATATATCAGAAGCATCTTAAGCAATTTTTAACATATCTTAACTTTAACAAGTGTTAAATTTGGAATTGTTATATTTCTTCAAAAACTATTTCTTTAAAAAGAAATTCTTTAAGAATTTTCATTTTTAAAAACTTAAGTGTCCAAATTTTAATAGAATATACACAAAGCATAACACTTACTACCTGTGAGGGCTATTCCATTTAAACATATAAACCCTGGGGGAAGGCACTTTTAAATTATACCTCCCCCCCCCAACAGAAGCAATTTTACCCTTTTGGGTTTAAATTATGGAAAAAAGACACCCACCCATATACTATTAATATAATTGCCTTCCCCCAGTGGGTTATATGTTTTACTGGAATAGCCCTGAAATAAAACAGTTAAGGAAATTGTTAAATTGAAGGAAAAGGAACAATTTTTACTAAAGATGCTTCTGTAATATGGCCCCAGTCAACCCCACACTAACAAGTTTTAAATTTAATTTTGAATAAAAGGTAGATATGCCATACAGATATGTATCCTGGCACCACTGGAACGTTATCATTGCTTCTCAAAATCGACAATGCTACTGGTTTCTTACCAAGGAAACAGATACCGGCGTGATTCTATATAAGCCATCAGCTTTTGTCACAAGCGAAATAAAATAAATTGACCAGTTGCCAAAGCAAATTACAGCAACTTGTCGAGGTCATTTGGCGAGGATTTTCAGTTTATCCATTTGACAATGTAACAACTTATAAAATATAATCCTGTGATTGGTCAACTAGGGTTTCAGCCAGGTTTTAAAAAGGACACAGTGCTGCAATAAAAGGACAGGGTGGTGAAGGACAAAAGGGCACATTGTATCAGGCGGTGTATAATTAAAGCATTATGAATTTCATTGAAAATGTTAGAAATTGTGCTTATTTGAAGTGCTTTACTAATTATGTAAAGTTTGTTTGACTGCATAATCTCATTTGAAGTTTTAATCAAAACAAAAGAAATAATGGATTATCGTAAGTATTTAATTCTTTGAAGGCAAGAGAGTGCACATGCTGGCCTCCATGAGAGCAAAAGAGTGCTTCCAAAAAGGACAGGGAGCAGCACCCTTCCAAATTTCTAGTCAACTGGCCCAAATTTCTAGTCAACTGGCCCAAATTTCTCAAAACTTCTTAAGTCTCTTATAACAGGATTAAGCTAAGCCCACTTTTTTGTTTTTTTAATAATTTGCATAATATTTAATTCTTTAAGAAAGTTTTTACTTTAGATATGAATTATCTTTATGATTATCACAATAAACCATTTTTCGTTTATCAAAATTCGATTTCAATATATGTATTTTGACTAATTGAAATATGCTACTTACCTTAAGCCAGTTAAACTTAATAAGTTTCGAGAAATTTGGCTCTGTGAATGTTTGATTGACATATTGCGACTAATGAATTAATAAACACTCCAAACAAAGTTTGATTGCTAACATTCATTGTAATTTCCATTACAGAAAGAAAGGCAGTAAAGACAAGGGGAAGAAGTCTCCCGGAGGGCTGAAATCTCTCTTCACGAAATCACGCACTGGCAGTGTACGATCAAAGGGGCGTAAGCCTGGCAGTATACATGGTATAGTGACTTCACTGGTTATACTTCTTGATTGTAGTTATACTGTCTTAAAATAAATTAGGTTCCAATGCCTGTAATATTATAATGCTATTAATTAGGTGACTTCATATTGGCCCAGTTATTTGTCCGATGTTAGCTGTATTTGCAAATACTGCTGACAGAGGACAAATCACTCGGCCAATATGAAATAAACTAAATAATAAATATTTAAATAATTAGTTATTCCTTATAGTACAACATTTTGGTGAAAAAAAACAAGATTTTACCTTAAGTTTATATTCAAGCTTATTTATCCCTTTTTTATTCATGGTTTCTGCTTTTCTTGACTGGACATTGCTAATTTTGACATGCATCCTTTTGGTGACATTGCACAGACTTATAAATAAATCACTGAACATTCTAAGGAAGCATATCTTTTCATCTTTATTTCATAAATCTTTGGCCAAAAGTAATTTTCTCTCCCTTTCCTTGTCCAAAAAGATAATTATTGTGAAATTCACCAACAGGTTAAATACAACTGTATTATCAAACCGTACAAAGTAGTTGGAAGTATTTAATAGGCTAGTAATTCCAAATATGTTTTAAACGAGGCACAGAATTTTAAAAACAGTCAGTAACACGGAAAACAAAATGGCTGCTTTTTAAAATAATATACAGCATTTTTCTCATATAAGGGCGAGTTTCGACAGCCAATGAAAATGGTCCATTCCTCTAATCCTGTATTTGGCGAGTTAAGTAGCCAATTAAAATGGCAGAAACTCATATTGGCTGACTTTGGTGGAGTTTTGGCATATACATTTGTATTGTCGTCAATTTTCTAGTATTGGCACTACGCTTGTCCCCATATCGCGTCAGTTACGTGATAGTTGATTAATAATTCCTTAGACGAAGCGTTACATCGATGTTCTCATTACAATATAACCTGTACTTTTCAGAATCTCTCAACTTTGATATCGGAGATCGGAAAGCCATCACAGAGGAAGACGTGCAGCACTGGAAGCGTCGACGTCTACGCAGTGCAAAGAGCGCAGAATCCCTTCTGTCTCTACCAATCACAAGTCGCCTCGGAAGCCCACTCAGTGAAAGTCTGGATCCTAACAGACTCATGATCATACTGGCAGGTATGTCATAGTGGCTATGGTTATGTTTTATAGGGCCATATTATCAATAATTGTTTTCTACAATCGATTTTAATCGACTCCGTTATTCTTTGTGATATTGAGATATATTTTGAAACAAAACGTTTGACTGAAAAAAAACACCTCTTGTTTTGATTTACAATTCACAATTGCTTGAGAAAGTATTCAATTAAAAATTGTAATTTTATACACTCGTTGATTTTATAATAAAGTGCATGTTCTTTTGAATAAATCAAAAGAGAACGGTCATACAAAAAGTCATGCATTGATCATTTTTGATAAAGAAATTAATGGAAAAAAAATGAAAAGAACAAGTGAACAGATCTTCAGGCCCCTGTTTCTGTGAACTTCTTAAGGTTAACAAGCTTAAGTAGCTTATTTCTACAAGCCAAAATACATACTTAAATTGGATATTTTATGAATGAAAAATTATGTATTGTGATATTCATAAAGATAATTGCTATTTGAAAGTCTCTTAAAAAACAACAACCTCTTGATAAAGAAAATATTATGCAAATTATATAAAAATAAAAATATTGAGCTTAGCTTAATCTTGTTAAAAGGGACTTAGGAAGTTTCAACAAATTTGAACCAGAGTTTGTAGAAACCTACCAATTTTGTTATTAAAAAGATTAAGTCAGTGTTGTATGTCAAAATTTCGTCTTCTATAAAAAACATATGTATCAGATTTTGTTTTTTTTCACTTATGACATATCTAAAATGAAAAATGTGTTAACCATGAACATAATGCTTGTTACAGGTAAGCAGGATGGCAGCCCAACCAAGAAGTACAGTCGCTCCGTATCCGTGGAGTCCCCCAAATCTCTCATAAACTCCGGGGATTACTCCTACTCCTACCCTTCATTTGTCCTGGACGATGACTCAGACTGCCGGGAAATGGCCATTGATGTGAATCCTAAAGGTGAGGAAAAGACGACTTTTGGAGCCATAAATCTGTTTTAAAGGGATTGTTATTTTGGAACTCCAATCAAAGAGCGTATGACAAAATTTTGTCGATTGTTAAGAACTTTGTTAATGTTAACATTAAGGTTGACGACATTGCTGTTAACTTTAAAAGGTGAAATATTTGATGATGGGCTTATATGTTTGATTGAAACAAGAACAACTGAACCAATTGTCTCAAATCATGTTAGAAATACTGCAGATCACAAGTGTATCTAATAAATTTCCAGAGTGGTAAAGATTTGAAAGTTAACAATGATTATGTTAACAACAATGTTGTTAACTTGAACAAAGTTCTGAACAATCTGCCCAATGTAAAATAAAATCATTCATTTCAATATTAAGCTATTTTCAAAGTAAGTGTAATTTTTTTTTATTTGAACTTGTTTTAGCAAAATTTAATTCAAAAATGTATTTATTAGAAATATTTTACCTCACTTAGGCTAACCATACCCAAATTTATTTATACATCAATGAACTGCAATACTAAAAAACATTCAATCCTTTATTACACAATTTGTTTTGAAGTATGAAATCTTTAATAACTTTTAAGGGTTATAAATTCAAAAAAGCAATCGTATCATGAAGGTATTGTGTTAAATGTTACTGTTTAAATGTTATTGATTTAACAACGATTGTGAAGAAAGTTATGCTAACTTATGCTAATTCCCTCTCATTGGCACAATTATCCTCTATTGACTTGTCTCTCTCATTGGCTCTAGTGTGGTCTAGTATTGTGGGGGTAACTGGAGAACCCGGAGAGAAAACACTTGTCAGGCTTTGTGACCACCAACCAAACTCGCATGCCGCAAAGCTGGGAGTTGAACCAAAGTGGCATTGGTGAAAAATGAGTTGGCTGATCACTGTGCTAATCAGGCATTAAAAAAAACATGTGAATTAAAAAAAAAACTATAAGAAATTCATGTTTATATTTCAGATATTGAGCTGGACTTCAGCAAGGAGAATGAACCTCAAAGTGATCGGGAGAAATCCGAGAGCCCTGACGGTGTACGTCGCAAGCAGTCCTTCATACGAGATGATAAAAAACGTCGTGTGATCTGCCACCGGCGTGTCCCTTCTGCCCCCACGACCCCTCGTTATGACCAGCGCTCCAGCTGTGAGGACTCCAGTGACTATGAGATGGCTGATAAATGCACCTCGCAGCCTGCATTGGAGAGTAGGCCATTTACAGGAGTGGGGAGTGCGCGAAATGTGAGCAGTGGGCGGAAAATGTCAGGAGAGAGTGAACACTTTTATGTGCACAGGATAATGTCTCCAAATGTTGTGGATAACAGTAATGAGAGACTGTTGGAAGATAATGGAGCGGAGAAAAGGAAGGGGTCGAAAACTCCTCCTAAAGATAGAAAGAAACTCAAAGAAGCCAAAGATAAAAGCCCGTCTTTTGATGGGATTCATAGTGATGCTCAGGATGGGAGTAGATTCAGGAGAGCTAGTGAACCGGAGATGCATGTTGGTGATTCCAAAGGATCGAAAACTGAAATAATTAAAGAGCTTCCTGAAAGTCCCGGAACGAGAAGAAAACTTTGGGGTTCCTCACCGTCAAAAAGTGAACAGCTGATTCCTAGTTCCTCAAAAACTGAGGAACAGACTTCCAAATCTAAGTATAAGGTGGTTCGTAGAAATCATGACTATGCAGAGATTGATGAAAGTAAAATGATTGAGATGGTTGAAGCAAGGACTAACTTGTCTTCCAGTAGTGACACGAATATTGATAGTGCCCACCATTATCGTGTAGAAAGTATTAATAGTGTGAAAAGTGAATCTCAAAAAGACGCTAGTGCTTCAAATAGAGTACTTGAGACAGACTTTCCTGCAGAGTCATCTGTTGAGGATTTAAACAGTGATGAAAGTGCTAGGGAAAGAACAAGTGATTTATTAACGGAAATTACAAAACTGGAGCAGGGACTTCAGAGTTTTCCAAAGAGTAAAGCAGGAAAATCTATGACAAAGTGTGTCAGTATTCCTTCAGATATACAAAAATCTCTAGAAAATATTCGGAGTCATAGCGGCAGTCACTCGGATATAACTTCCTCATTAACAATAAGTGAATTGTCAGTCTCGCAAGACAATGTGTTTTCTGGTAACGGGAGTGATAGTAATGGTTTGCATGGGGAACGTAGGAGAAGGAGTACCTCTCTTGATGGATTAAATGATGAATCCCCAATGAGTCGGACTCTTAAAGAAATAAACGCACAGATAGATCAAGCGTTTAAAAGTGAAAAACATAAAGCACAGACTTTGAAAGAGATGCAGGCTGCACATAGAGCGTGTATGAATAAACAATCAAGTTTTGAATCAGAGACAATGCCTTATGATGATGAACTGAATGTTACGCCCACTGGCCATAGGCGATTTGGAAGCATGAGGGATACCGATGCACACTCCCCTGTTTCAAGGCGGTCAAACACAAGTGTTAATTCTGAAACTGCTGATCACCAGAAAGATCCTATGCAAGACCATGGTAACCAGTATGTGGAAAGGCCTAAATCTGAAATTCACATAGTGGATGCTCCTGATGTGATAAAGGCCCCAGTGCGGCACAGTAACCAGGCAATGGAAGTGCCTGTTACCATGACAACGCCCACCAGACCCTCTCCCCCACAATCACTGGATATCGTGTCTTCCACTTCACCAACAAAACAACCACATGTGTTACAATCAGCTTTGTCAGACCCCTCCATGACTGAAACTTCAAATAAAAACAAGGTTGTGTCCCCAGATCACAGCCCATTTTCCAATGTACCACCAGCAAAAACTGGCTTTCGTATGAGTGAAGAAGACTTTCAGAGGATCTTAATGGCCGATCCAGATTCACTGAAGCAGTTGGAACAGAGCATGATGTACAGTCCAGTGCGAGCGAGGAGTAAAGCGTTCCCAGATGACAGGTCAGCCAGGAGTAGCCTTGCAAGCCCCATGGAAGGCATCATCCCAAGGCCAAGGTCAAACAGGTCAAGTTTGGCAAGCCCAGATGCCAGCCCGGGCACGTTCCGCAGCCAGGTGCACAACAGGAGCTTTGGAAGCCCTGAAACTAGCCCCCTTACTGGTAGACCCCCAAGGAACCAGGGTACTGCTAGCATCGAGGCCAGTCCACAATCAAGACAAAGGCAAATTCAAGATCAGTCACTTGTTCCTGTAGAGAGCAGTCCCAAATCTGGTACTAGACAGAAAAGCAAACTTCCAGTTCCAAGCAGCACAGAGGCGAGTCCAACTTCCCGGGGGAAACACAACCAGTCATTCAGCAGTTCTGACGGTAGTCCACAGCCTCGCCAAAAACAAACACCAAACCAGTCTTTCAGCAGTGTAGAAGGTAGCCCTCGGTCTGGTAGACAAACTTTGAACCAGTCTTTTTCAAGTGTGGAAGCCAGTCCACCCTCTAGACAGAAAAAGCAAACATCTTTGAGCAGTTCAGACAGCAGTCCTCATTCGAGACAAAGATTAAACCAGTCTACTAGCAGTTCAGAGCCAAGTCCACAATCAGCTAGAAGTAAACTGAACCAGTCACATAGTAGTATTGAGGACAGTCCTCAGTCAGCAAGGCAAAAAATAAACCAGTCTTTCAGTAGTTCAGAAGCCAGTCCACAATCTTCCAGCAGACATCTTGGTGCTAATTATAACCAGTCTAGTCCCCAGAAAGACGCAAAAAGGTATGGACACAGTCCAACCTCTGGGAGAAAATCTGCAGAGAGTCCCCAACTTGACTTCAAAGTATTGGGAAAGAAAGAGCAACGAAAAGGCAGTAGTTCAGTCTCAAGCCCTTTATCGCCTGAACATACTCAGCCTAGATGGGAGGATCTTGCAGGCTTAAATGATTCTTTCAGCGAAATCAACATGGCTGTCTTCAACGACAACTGGAAGAAATGTCTAGCACCTACTGGTGATTCTATACGCCAGTCTAATACTACGTCAGGCTCAAGTGAGCAGCTTACGCCGCAGAATGATTACCATGAAGTCAGCACAGGGACTGATACAGTTGTTTTAGAACGTCCCTCAATCAGGAGGAAAGCCAATGTAAATACTGCTCCAGTGGAAAGTAAGGTTGAAAAAGTTCGAAATTCAAACGCTGAAATTGAAACCTATGACAATGTTCCAGAACATGAGGCTTTTCTGATACAAAAACAACAAGAGAAGCAGTTAAGACAACATCAACAGAAGCAACAGCCACAGTCACAGCAGCAGCCAACTCAACCACAACAGACACCCCAGCAACCAGCTCAACAGTCACAGCAGCAGAAGCAGCAGCATCGGAATCCTCGCTATGTGAAACATTTTACAGATGATATTCTGGTCACACAGAGGCGGCCAGTTGTAACAAGGAGCCACACTGTGCCAGAATCAGCTTCCCTTCCCCAGTCCCCGATATCAGGCCGGACCGGTATCACCTCACCCACAGGGATTCTGGAACATGCCAGCAGTTTCGAATCTGCCTCTACCATAGCTGGGCATTTGTATGGTGTGCCATTCGAAGGAGCTTTCTCAGATCCTTCTGGAATAAGGAAATCAAATACCACCCCTGCTCTGACAAGACAAACTTCCTTTGATTCATCCTATAAAAAGTCAGTACGAGTAACCAGTCTAGGGTCTTCTTTTGAAGAAGCAGACTCAGAAATCAGAACCAGTCATTCTACCTCGAATATCCAAGGTCAAGGCTACCAGGGGTCCTTTGTTACAATGACAGCAAATGGGAGAAGCCTCTCAGATATGACAACAGGAGCGGGGTTTAGATCATCAACAAGGCAATCAAACCAGTCTTCTGTTCTTATTAGGTCAGAAAGTACCCAGTCTGCAGATGTTGCCTTCTCAGATGTGAACCAGTCTAATCTGGCTGATCAGAGCAGCAGTGCACAGTCTAGTGTTGGTACCCTGCTACCTCAAATGCTGGAAGAAATGGACGTTAATGAAAGCTGCCTGGGTATCGCCTCCCACCAGAATATGTCCAATGAAATGAAGGAGATGATGCAAGAACAAATGAAGGAGCATGCTGGGATATTATCCCCGCTTGATGAAGTCATGGCACCATTTTCTAGTATCGGATCACCCCGGTCAAATACGAGGTCATTCTTCGATACCAGTCACCCATTGGCTGGGTTTGATATGGAATCTTCTATAGAGCTACCTGCTGATATCGGCCTAGTCAATCTACCAGAGGTTAATATTCAGTATATATCTGATGGTCCTACTCTCATTGCCACACCAACGGTTCTAAGTCAGCTTCATTTCACCCCAGCCAATAACCAAAGGCCCCATCAGCCCATTGACAACACAGAGGAAGAATTTCAAAATGCAATTAATGATGACCTAGAGAGAAACATGGCTAGTTTACAAGGTTACATGCCACACCATGCAAATGTTTGTGAACAGCCAGACAGGTTTGGTGATGATGTTTCCTGTGAGAGGGTTAACGGTAGAGAAATACCACTGTCTGACATTAGAGGCTCAGTGCAAGTGAAGTATACACCTGTGCCTGGGACTCAGGGAGGTCTACAAGCACCTGGCCTAGAACATCTAGTGATTATCCCAGCTGTGACAGTCATGGACACCCCTCCACCCGTGATGCAAGATTCCATGTCCAGTTCAACTTCTTCCCAGGTCGACCTGATGAGCACAAGCTTTACCTACCCTCAGAACTTTGACTCCTGGCACTACCACAGCCCAACCGTTGATGGCCTCAGTATGCAGGGAGATCTAGCCCCACCCCCTCTGGAGATGATCGAGGTGTGCAAGTCTGTTCTTGTGCGATCCAAGCCGCCGAGTGGTAGAGGTAAAACAGGCCAGAAACTTCTGTGGGAATATCCTGTAATCTTGGATACAAATAAACGTGAAGATGTGAAAAAGAAAACTGAGAGAATTAAGTCTGTGCCCTCAGCTCAGGATAACTTCAGTTCTGAACGGGGTGAGGAGATTCTTGTCTTGGATAATAAGCCGAGTTTGCAGAAAAAGACGGGAGGTGAGCCAAAGTCGAAAGTTAAAAGTAAACAGATTGGAGATGTAGTTGATTCTGACCAAGGTGAAAACTCTGCATCAGAGGACGATGTTTTTGTTGACCCAAGTGAGGTAACGCCGGAAACTAGCTTCTATGCTGCTGGGTCTAAATATTTCAAAAGAAGGGACTTTCTGAGTTACGGGCATTTCCCTGCTGGTGTTTTAGGGGAGGGGGAAGGAAGAGATGACCAAGTGTTTAGCTTTGAGATGCCTCCTAGAACATCTCTTGATGAAAGTATGCTAGCTAGATATGGGGAAATGGCAGAGCACCAAGCAGCGTTAGATGGTGATGTGTCTGACATCCGGGGGGACTTGATGGATATTGGTCATGAAAGTGCTGAAGATATTCGGTTTAGTAAAGCTCACCGGTCCAGTAAACTGCTGACTTTGTGTGAACGGTTTGAAATTACACAGGATAGGCCAGATTCTGGTGAAATCGATAAGAAGAAGATGATCACTCCACCGGAAAAAAACATTGTGTCTTCTATCAGACAGATGCATGAGTCACTGGAAATCGACAATAAGGATGGGGAACCAACTGATGCAGGCCAAGCACAGAGAACCAGGAAACCATCTCACGATGATGATACTGGAAAAACCACTGAATTGAGTGTGGTAATTTGTAAAACGCCTACGAAAGATGGTGCGTTTGGGTTTGGTGAGACAAGTCAGAAAAGTCCAGTAGGAATTCCTGTGGCAAGCAGATCCAAAGACATGCATTCACCGCAAGGAAAGCCGCCGAGATATAAGGGCAAAACACGAACGCCCAGCGAATCATCATTAAGTGAAACGGAAGGCTTTAAATCCACACAGGTAAAGAGCCGAACAGATGTTTCTCCAAAATTACGTTATGATGGCTCACCAAAGGGCCAGAGGCAATCAACACTTTCTTCCGAAGAGGGGTCACCGAAGATGCTCCCCCATAGTGGTGCTGCGAAAGGTCAAAGGTATTCCACAGAGGTGTCACCTAAACTCTCCTCCCGAGGCAAAGAGGGTCCTCCAGTGTTACCGAAACATGGCGGCTCTCCGACTCTGCCTAAAACGGAGACTGGTATGTCCAGAATACCTGTTCCTAGACAGAATAGTTTTACGAAAGACGACTCAAAAACAGACTCAAATCTCAGTGTCAGCAGTTCACCGAAAGGTGCTAGGTCTAGCTGGGGTGGTGTTGAGAGCAGCAGCGCCATTAAAAGAAACAGCGACCCAGGTGATTCAGGGTCAAGGTCAAGAATCCCGACATCGGATAGTAGCAAAGCAGACACGCTTTCTAAACTACCTACACCAAGTGCTCAAAAACTCAGAGAGAAAAGTGATAAGGACAAAGCTGAGAAGAAAAAGAGAAGAGGTAGTATTAAAGAGCTTACCAACATTTTTGAGGAGAAAATTGAAAATTTAGGTAAAAGTTCCAATGGTCAATCCCCTTCACAAGTCAAACTTAGAAGTCGTGTGCGTAGTGTTTCACCTAACAGTGCCATGAACAAATCCCCAACGCAACTCCCTAATGTTCGCCACAGTATGGAAATTCCCCCTGCCCACAGACTGGATACCGGGGCTGGGTCAAGGTCCTCAGAAGGAAACATTAAAATGGGTTCGGTCAGAATGGGCCCTAAACCATTCTATGGTGCTAAGTAGAATGTGATAGTTCTAAGTGATATGTACATTGATGTAATTAAGAAAGATTTATGTGTTGTTATAGTAACGTGGATATGTACAATATTATCATAAATCAACTGTAAATTGAGAATGCATTATAATTATGTTCTCATCTCATGTATGTCGTTAAATAGTGCTATTCTCGTAGTTGTGAGCTTCTTGCGTTACTGATCTTGTTTCAATATGAGAGACCCAATTTCTCCAAATATTGTTAGTTAGCTAATCTCACTATTTTTGTTTTGGTATACTGTTTGTAGTATTTGCATTCTTCAGAGTTGTGGGACTTTTATCTTTATTAACTTATTTTTATTGAGAAGAATCAGGATTTAGGAAGAAATATGGCTTAATGAGATTGGCTTACTTAAGCTTGTTACGCGTAAGATAATTCTTGAAAATTCTTAATCATAACAGGCTTTAGTAGCCTATTTCATTACTGGTTTAAGTATCTTATTGCACTAAGTCAAATCAAATGCTTATACTTGATATAACATTACAAAAAGCAGTTTTTCATGCTTATCTTAAAGATAATTTCCATTAAAAGTCTTAAAATTCTTCATAATGAAAATATTACAAAAAAACAACACCAAACCAAAACTAAGGGGCTTGGCTTGATCCTGTTATAGGGGATTTGAGATGTTTCCAGAAATTGGGGTCAGTTTTGCACTAAGATCACATAAGTGGCTGATGGTTGCCATAGAAACATTCTTGTAATTTATTCATCTCATATGAGACTTCTTGTATTTTATGTTTGTTATTTTGATTCAAATAATAGAATTATGTCATTATTAGATCTTTGTATAGGAAATTTAAGCTCATTTGTGCTGGATCACATGTTTTCGGTAATTGTCGCAATTTCATGCTGTTGTCAAGGTGATGCTTGGTCTAACACATTTGCATAAAATATGGTGCTGTCTGGTAAAACAGTCAAAATATTAGTAAAAAATTAATACAAATCATTACCATTTTCATGTTGACAGTCGTCCTTATGAAATTCTGTCATTTTTTTATATATATGTGTAATATATAGTTCAATGTGTATATACTTTAAATATGAAAAATCCATTACTTTTGCTGTAATATATCTTAAATATGAACACTTTATTACCTTTTCTGTGTAAAATAGAGCTGATCATTATTTATGCCGATTAGAACATTATCCTCATATGTATATTTATCAAACATGAAATGTAATTTCTGTCCAACTAATATTGAAAGCCCTAGGCATTAATAATCTATGTATAATTCATTACTATATGTTATTTTACAGTTAACTTCTAGTCACATTTTTTTCTCAGAATCGATGTTGTATACATGTTGTGCATTTAAAACTTTTTAAGATACGCACTGATTTTGAGTAAAATATCACGAGTTTAATCATACTGTTGTCGGACACAGGTTTTTGGTAAAATATCAGGAGCGGTATTCATAAAGCTTTTTAGTAACAATTTTCGATTTAGTGAAAGTTTGTTACTTTTGTCAATGCATATTTAAAATAATGGAGAATGGAATGAATATTATTAATTTCTTCCTTTTCCAAAATAGTAATATTTCTTTGCCTTTGATCATTACTTCAAATTAATTGATCACTTATTGTTAAGGTTTCCATTTGGCATTTATTAAACCTTTTTTTAAACAGTAATTTCACCCTTGCCTCCTTGGAGTCGTTTCTTTACATTCAGTTTCACTCACATACTGTGATTTCACTTTGTCATTAATATTGCAATATCCCACCAAGTTGAAAATTATCACTAAGATGCTATATGAATTTGGCTCCAGGTGTTTTCATCAAGATCCAAGGAGCATTCGTATACAGTTGAGATTGTCAACAGTAATGATGCATTGCTGAAATTCTCCTCAATGAATGATAAAGCTCCTTGTAGTTTTGATGAAACAGCATCCAGAATATGTAAATTCTGTTCATAATGGTTCTAGTGTTAAAGCTGCACTCTCACAGATTGACAGTTTTACTCTTTTTTTTAGTTTTCGTCTCGGAACCAGTTGATTTTTGCTTCAATTCAGTCATATAAGATGATTCACAATAGTACAGATCTCTGAAAACTGCCGAAAACCTCATTTTTCTTAAAGCGTTAGTAATGCTTTTAGTCATGTATATAAATTTTTGACCTTTAATATGAAAAACTGTGATCTGATCTTTTGTCAGCAGTTTTGTATCACAGGTTTTTAGACATTTAAACAAAAATGGCTCATTCCAAGACAAAAAATAAAAAAGTTGTCAAAACAGTCTGTGAGAGTGCAGCTTTAAAACATTGAAGTTTTTAATGTCAGTTTATTGAGATTCGCTGAAAGGCCAGTTTATTGTTCAAGTATCAAGTTTTAACTTATATTTCATTTTATAATGGTACTGCATTTAGGTCTTACTCTTAGGTATTTATGATTTTATCCTCAAGTTTATATCTGTAGATTTTAGATGGCAGGTCTGTTTAAATGCTGTTCCATGTATTTTCAATCACCAAATATGAAATGTTGCTTTGAACAATCAAAATTTTCTTTTCATTTATGGTTGTAAACAGAAATCCAAAATCAGAATCATTATCAATAATATATAGAATACAATAAACATATAATGTTTATTCAAACTTTTGTCTATTAATGTTTCAGCATTACGCCTTCATAATTTGTTTTATTTAATAAAAAGTTTTTATTTTATTTTTTTCTATTTTTGATCTTCATTATCGAAACTGATCATACTTTCTGGACCATTTTCTCATGTGTTTTTGTTTTCATGAAGAACCCAGTTTAACCTTTTTTTGATAATCATTTTCTGTTTATTTCCATTATGTATAGTCAAAATATAAATGTAGCCTAATTTAAACTTACTATTAGTAATCAACCATCAATTTCTTCCATTTAGGGTCCAAACATGTTTTATTTCACCTTTTAGATAACTTTTTTGTACCCATTTTGTTTTAATTTCTATCTAATTAACCACATGGGCATTACAACAGAGCCTGAAGGTTTCAAGAAATCTTAAAGCTGCTCTCTCACAAACTGACAGTTTTGACCATTTTTTTTCTCTCAGAATCAGCTGATTTTGGCATCAGTGCCTTCAATTCAGTCATATAAGATAACTCACAATAGAACAGATCTCAATTGTTTGGTAAACTGCCGAAAATTTCATTTTTCTTAAAGCATTAGTAACCTTTCTAGCCATAAAACATCAATTTTTAAACGTAAATATGAAAACTGTGATCCTCTCTTTTGTCAGCAGTCTTATATCACTGGTTTCCAGACATTTACGCCAACATTTGCTCATTCCAAGACAAAAAAAGGTTGTCAAAACAATCATTCTGTGAGAGTGCAGCTTTAAGTTCAGCCAATATGCAGGGGCATTCTTTTTCAAAACTTATAATGAATATTTGGTGTTGTTTTAATTTGTTCATTTATCTTTTAGGTAGTGATTTTTTATTTGGTTGAGTCGGTAGTTTCAACAAATTATTATGACTTTTTTAAACTGTTTGTTGACTGAAATTAACCTGAAACAGCTGTGAAAAGTTAACAAGCACTTACCTCTTGAGTAACTTTACAAAACTAGTACCTGTGTTTTAGCGACTTTTTGTGTGTTAGAATATAACCTGTTACAGTATCTCTTGGGTGATGTACACCCATGCTAAAACCATTATGATGTATGTGCAATAAATACAATGAAATATTCGCTGGTTTTGTGTGTTTTCAATCTTGAGGCTCCAGCCATATTTTGATAACATAACATGTTTTGGCAAATGTTTTCCTACAACTGATATGAATGAGATAAAAAAATACAGAATTGTAAACCACAGGCATGAATGAGAATGTGTGTTCCACATAATACTTAGTACCCACAGCTCAAAGGTCAAGTTAACATTCCCTTGGCAACCCCCCTTTCATGATTTTTGTTGAGAGAGACATAATTGTCACAATGGCTGTTGCATGTATGTGGGTGCGTGCATGTGTGAACGAGAGTGCATAAGTTGGTCTGTCCGGACTGGATTTTTCCCATGCTGTATTTTGACCATGCATTATAGGATTTTCCAAAAAACTACATTAAGGTTCACCATGATGAGGCACAATAACCTAGGTCTGCATCTCAAAGTCAAGGTCAAATGTTGAAATGTTCCTTGCCTGGGGTGTATCTTGACCATGCATTTAAGGATTTAAAAAAAAACACAGCCATGATGGTTCACCATGATGATGCGGCATGTCACGCATAAGACCCAGATCTGCACCTCAAAGGTCAAGGTCAGGGTTAGAGGTCAAAGGTTGAAATGATCCTTGTCTGGGCTGTATCTTGACGCATTGTATGATTTAAAAAAAAAACCTGCCTTGAAGATTCACCATGATGTGGTGGCGTGTCACGCACAAGACAGACCTGCATCTCAAAGATCAAGTTCACACTTTCAAGTCGAATTGGAAATGATCCTTGTCAGAGCTGTATCTTGACCATGCATTATAGGATTTTTAAAAAAACTTGGCATGAAGATTCACCATGATGAGGCGACGTGTCTTACACAAGATCAAGGCCTGCATCTCAAAGATCAAGGTCACGCTTAGAAGTCAAAGTTGAAGTGATCCTTGTCAGGGCTGTATCGTGACCATGCATAATAGGATTTCCAAAAACTTGGCATTAAGGTGCATGATGAGGCAGCAAATGTCACGCACAAGACCCAGGTCTGTACCTCAAAAATCAAGATCACACTTAACGATTAAATATAAAAATGAGTTCTGTTGATACACAATGTAGGACTGGTATGGCCTAAGCCTTATCCGTACTGTATCTTGACTATGCATTGTAGGATTTTCAAAAAACTCACCATGCTGAGGCGTATTTTAGCAGGTACATGTATTGTTTAACACCATATTATTTTGTGTTGCAATTGCATGGAAGAGCATTCTGTCTGTGTCAAAGGCTCTTTCAACGAGCACGACATGTTACCATGTGGTGTCGAGTTAATCATGGACTCACAGCCACTTCACCATCTATGGGATTTCTATCAAACTTAACAGATTTTACAGCGCTTTTACAAAATCTAATTTAAATTTGATACTTAATCAAAGGTCAAGATCATCCTGGTCCTTCAGTTCGAAATTCAGGGTCAATTTACTGTGGTCAGTTCAAAATCACTCGTTCATAGATAAAGGTGACACTGGTCCTATATATAGTTCAAGGTCGCTTTTTTCAAAGTACCAGGTCACTGTGGTCTTATAACTCCAGGTTTCTTACTGTTTTGGTCACCGGCTCACAGTTCAAAGCTTAGGATCACACTTTTATTGTACAGTTCCAAGCTTAAGATTGCTCTGGGAACTCTCAGTTCAAGTTCACTATGTGATATCACAGCTCAACGCTCAAGGTACTGTAAATCTGTAGTCTCACAGTTCAAATTTCAAGGTCACACTTCTGGGTTAAGTCGCAATTTAGATGGCAAATCATTTCTAAACCTGGACAAAGCTGTTGAGTGCACAGCAAGTAGGTGCCAGCACCCTACTACATTTCTGTTATAAACAGTTAGGTATATTGTGATAATCTTGGTGTCATAGATTAGGTAAATGTTGTGCAAAATATTTGACCTTGACCATAACTAAAAAAACATTCAAGATATTCAAATGAAACTTGGTAGACATGTTGACAGAGACAAAACACACGTGTTAAGCAAAGCGCATAGCTTGGGCTTTTATAATTATTGAGTTAACAAGAACAGGCAAGTGTTGGCATTCGCTCCGCAGTGCTCTTGTTAACATATGTACCGAGTTCAATGTAAATATTACTAACGTTTCTAAAGTTATGACTAAGATAAAAGCTCTGCAGTGCTCCTGTTAACATATATACCAAATTCAATGCAAATATTGTTAATGTTTTTTAAGTTATGACTATGATAAAAGGTTTTGCACTTATCTTGATGACAAGACCAAAGAAAACCCTTTTTTATATTTTAAAAACCCAACAGACATGCACATCTTTTTAATCCTATTCAAGAGTGGCACATTTTCATTTCTTTTCATTTTAAATGGAATGGTTTTCACACGCTGGAAACACAGTCAGATTCCTCTGCATGCAGTACAAACACTTCAGAAAGTACTGTTTGTTTAACATTGACCTTAAATGATAGTTTTACCATGATTTGCCCAGTTTTAAATGAGAAATATGAACTCGTAAACTGGAATCAATACGCTACTCAACAGAAACCATTCCTAAAATGACAAGTTCTGTTTACTTTTACTGTGGATGGTAATTGAATTTGGCAAGTGCAAATTTGTTCAATATATGAATGTGTACTTGATTTAATTGTATTTTTGATGATCAATAATTTGTTTAAAAGTGTACTTATCACTTAGAAAAGTAACAAGCGGATTTTTTTTTTCAAAAACTTCACAAAGATTTGTATCTTAATACAGTTCAAATATTTTGCATAATTTTCCTATTTCTAATTTTAAAAATGCATGATAATGGCTTATTACTTATGAAACCCCTTTGTAGATATTGAAAAGCTTGAAAGCCTCAACCAATATGAAGAACTATATTCCAGTACGATATGATCAGTGATTACCATTTTAAATTGCAGATAAAAACTGAAACGCCTATTAGTGTTAGAGTTTTAACGAAATGCTGTCAAAATCAATTTGCAAGTGCAGTTTTATTTTATCAAAATTGCCAGCCATTAAAGGGTTGGGGCGAGATAAAAGCTTGTGGTATTTACAACTATAGAACTGACATCTATTCGTTAAGTTTTAAGTTGTTTGAAAATGTGAAACTTCAAAAGGCATTTTGTCCAACTTTTATATACAATCAATGACACTTGGATCGACTTTCTGCTTCCGCTAAGAGGTGAATTAAAAACAATATTGAATAGAACCATTACAACTTTGTATTTCTCCGATGTTTTTATAAATAAATTTTAGAGGAGTGATTTTTCAATGGAAGCACTTCATACGTCAAGTATGAAAGTTGATTGAGACTGATTGCTCGAACGCAACACTGGTGCTGGCTGAAATATAACTTGTAAAACCTTTATGTTTACAGGCGTAAAAAAATGTTTGTTTTCGGTTTCCCGACATACCCCACTTTTTTGCCCCAACCAATAACCTTTTTATTGCCTCGAGAAATATTATTTCATTTCTTTAATTTCTTTCTTTTAAAAGCTAAAATTGATAAGAATAATTTATATATCATAGTTTTTGCTAGCAAAAAGAAGATTTTCCGACCTACCTATTCTATTTCTTTTTGGCATGAAATCGGAAACAAAAATAATATTTCCTATCGCCTATTCAAAATGAATTTTGCTTGACCTAGCTGACCCAGAAATGGTACGATATACTGTTCATCAACTGAACAATTAGTCAAATTTGACCTCCATAGCTGGCCTTTCGTTAATTCCTTAAGTTATCAGAGCCTCCATAATTAATAACGAGTGTGCGAGCACAATAGTCTGTCTGTAGTATCGACTCAAACATCAGCTAGTTCTTCTATTCTGGTTAATACCTGTCATCCATCATGCACAATTTATTCGTCAGATCGAACAATCGCCAACACTTTCTCAATTACAAGCTTTTGTGTTTAAACGGTTTATAATTACCGACTTGAAGGACTGATTGTGAAGATATATTTGAATATTTAAAAAAATAAACAAATTTAACTGGTGAGCAGTTACAAAAGTACATACACAATGGCTTTCTAGCAATTCTTTTTACGTTTTAATATGAAACTCTGTCACATTTGAAGAGAGGAAATTCCACTATAGCCAATATAAATGGATAAAGATATAAAGCTGACTATTTTTGTTTTGGTATATTTGTGCAATAGTAACATTCTCAAAGATGCACTCTCACAGATTGAACTTTTTGACAACTTTTTTTTTATTTTGTCTTGGAACAAGCCAATTTTTGCGAATAATACCTGGAAAAACCAGTTCTATAAGACTGCTGACAAAAAATAATATTGCAGCTTTCTATATTTAAGTTCAAAAATTGTTGTTTTATGCATTTTTCTTAAACCGTTATTAACGGTTTAAGCCATAAAGCATTAATTTTACAGAAATATTAAAAACTGCGATCTGAATTTTTGTCAGCAATCTTATATCATTGGTTTGCAGATATTTACACAAAAAATTGCTCTTTCCAAGACAAAAAATAAAAAAGTTGTAAAGATGGTATATCTGTGAAGTGCAGCTTTAAAGCGTTATAAGACTCCAAATGGACATTATCTGTTAGCTAATCATGATAAGCTATTTTTCATTTAGTAAAATCATGACTGAGTAAGAAATTTGGCTTAATGAAATAAGCGACATATTAAAGCTTGATACACTTAAGAAGTTTCAAGCTCCAATTTCTCGAAACTTCTTACGGTTAACAGGCTTAAGTTAAATTTGATTTTCATATATGAAAAATGGTTTATTGTAATTAGCATAAAGATAATTCCTATTTAAAGTCTAAACTATCTTAAGGAAGTAAATATAACACAAATTATAGAAAAAACAATAATAGTGAGCTCAGCTTAATCCTGTTATAAGAGACTTAAGAAGTTTTGAGAAATTTGGGCCCGATTTTCAAATAAGCTGGTCAGTGTACTGAGCCGTTGGCAATAATGTTTAAATTTGATGCCTCACATGTGACCCCATATCAATCATCATCATGCAAGTAATTCTGGCTTCCATAACTTTAATGTAGATATATATATAGTATTTTTTTTTATGTTTATTACACATTAAACACATCCCAATGATACCAGTAATATATAACATGTTCGCTGAAGTTCTTTAGCTATATGCAGGAATGCCACCGCAAATTATTTAAAAAGGAAGTAACCAGTACGAAATAGGACTAACCATATCATATTATATATAAAAAAAATCAAATTTTGTATAGATAAGATATAAGCCAACTATTTTAATTTTAAAGTTTTGTGGCCAAGAAGGTGGAAAATAGCTGAAAAAAGGAAAAATGGCATCCTGTTTGTGGTATGATTAAAAGGGTATT
This sequence comes from Mya arenaria, assembly GCF_026914265.1. Taxonomy (NCBI): domain Eukaryota; kingdom Metazoa; phylum Mollusca; class Bivalvia; order Myida; family Myidae; genus Mya; species Mya arenaria. The sequence continues at coordinate 8,589,758 of NC_069126.1, forward strand.
GATGTACCAGGTACAAGCCAGAATTCATCACTATAATGGAAGAACTAAATATCTGCTTCTGTCTGTATGTGGAATTATTGAGTTCTTGCTCTGACGTAACAACTGACGTCTTTTTGTTTGAAATTGTGTTGAATTTACAAAATGCTAAATGAGCGCAACATTAGGTTGATGCCAAAAATGTTTTTTTTCATTTCATGCATTATCGTGTTAAACTCATGTGAATTTCATGATCAAAACAAAAAACATGTGATTCAGGGACAGATACAAAAATATTAGCCTAACCATTAAAGTCAATTGAGAGATTACTTATTTTGCATCAAAACATGTGATTCAGGGACAGATACAAAAATATTAGCCTAACCATTATAGTCAATTGAGAGATTACTTATTTTGCATCAAAACATGTGATTCAGGGACAGATACAAAAAATTAGCCTAACCATTAAAGTCAATTGAGAGATTACTTATTTTGCATCAAAACATGTGAATCAGGGACAGATACAAATATATTAGCCTTACCATTATAGTCAATTGAGAGATTACTTATTTTGCATCAAAACATGTGATTCAGGGACAGATACAAAAATATTAGCCTAACCATTATAGTCAATTGAGAGATTACTTATTTTGCATCAAAACATGTGATTCAGGGACAGATACAAAAAATTAGCCTAACCATTAAAGTCAATTGAGAGATTACTTATTTTGCATCAAAACATGTGATTCAGGGACAGATACAAAAATATTAGCCTAACCATTATAGTCAATTGAGAGATTACTTATTTTGCATCAAAACATGTGATTCAGGGACAGATACAAAAATATTAGCCTAACCATTATAGTCAATTGAGAGATTACTTATTTTGCATCAAAACATGTGATTCAGGGACAGATACAAAAATATTAGCCTAACCATTATAGTCAATTGAGAGATTACTTATTTTGCATCAGCCTTAATTGTGCATCTCTAAGGCTCAAATATTGTGTCAGACCTTCCGAGTTGAAACTGTTCTAACCACCTCTCTAACAACAGGTTTGGGATTCATTCTCTTACAGGAAACCATTCTCTCAATTTTATCACTTTTATAAAGTTTCCATTCTGAATAAGCTGTCTTATTACAGAAACAGTTGTCCAGGATCATTATGTCATTTCAGTTGACAACATACATGCTGTTCATAGTAATGGGACTTGCAACATGTATGTGCATCATCGTTAACATGTGTACCTAGTTTCTTATGAATATTTTTCAAGTTATCAGGGATGTGATTGACCTGGCAGCTGGAGGGCTGAAACCATTTCGGCCATGGGTTCTTGGGGCACTTTTGGGGTCAAAAGCACACTGCCGTAGAAGAAAAACTGGCTTTTTCAAGCTCTTTTGAGGGTTCTTCTGACTTTAAATTTGAAGCAAACTGGGATATCAACTCTTACAACCAAAAGCACACTATTATTTTTATTTATTATTATTATTATTATTTTTTTTTTTTTGGGGGGGGGGGGGGGGTGTCCCTGGGGCCATTAGATCCGCGGAATTCCACAATGACAAATCACATCCCATGTGTTATGGCTAACAATGAGGTTTCTGCATGTTGCAACAGCTGTAACAATGCCGCTGCTGAAGCCACCAAAGCTTGTTTTCTTTGAAAAATAGGCATACATAATTATGCTAAAAATATTCATGTGTATTTTAGCCAGGTTTCAAAAAGGACAGGATGCTGCATAAGAGTGTCTGGGTGCTAAGGGAGAAAAGGGAACAATGTATCAGGCTGTGAAGAACTTGGACAATATGAAATTGACAGAATATGTAAGGAATTGTGTTTAATTGCCAAAAATATTGTCACCCTAGTGCAATAACACAATAACTGCATATAGAAATGGAAAAGTATTTTGAGTTATTGCATTGAGGTGACGATATATGACAAGTCAGTTATGTATTTATAAACCTACTATAATTTTAAATCAAAACGGAAGAAACATTTGACAATCTAAAGCATCCAATTCCATGCAGGCAGAAGAGTGCTGGTCTCCACGAGTGTAAAAGGGTGCTACCAAAAAGGAACAGGATGCTGCACCCTGAATCATAACACATCAGCTGAACCCCTGGAACGCTGCTACTTGCAACTTACAGACAAACAACTTGTTTGAAAGTCTACCAATTTTAATGACAAAAATAATTTACAAAATAGTTCTACAAAAAGTTGTTTTTACATTTGAAGGCTGAACTGTACAAAAGAATGCATGAACTGAGTAAAATAAGGTAGTTGCCTACAAACTATTTGGTCATGGCAAAATACTGAGAACAAAGTAACATAAACTTTCATGACAAAACATTGGCAGATGACAGTATGATAATGGCACATTAACATAGTTTGGTGTTAACATTTAATATTTAAAGCTACACTCTCACAGATGGACCATTTTGACATTTTTTTATATTATTTTTTGTCTTACAAGTCAATTTTGTGTCGATGTCTGAGAACCATTTACGACTGCTGACAAAGAATCAGATTGCAGTTTTTCATAATCACATTAAAAAAATGATATTTTATTCCTATAAACTTTTTTTTCAAAATGCGTTAGTAAAGCTTTTAGCCACAAACTTCATAATTTTCGAACATAAATATATATATTAAAAACTGCCTTCTGATAATTCCTCACCAGTTTTGTATCACTGGTTTCCAGATATTCACACAAAGATTGATTCATTCAAAGACAAAAAATAAAAAAAATGGTAAAAACCGTCAATATGTGAGAGTGCAGTTTTAAGGTCAAACTACATGGCTTATTAAATTTGTAAGAACAAGAGCCCATGAAAAAAGGGTAATGTGATTATCCATGATGAATATTAATTTTTTTTCAATGTTTTCAACATCTCGAACATAAAATTAAAGTAAAAACATTTAATGTTCAAAAAAATTAAATAGAACAGTTTTAGTGTTTTTTTTATATTTTTACATCTTTTCGCTGAGTTTTTTCAGCAACAATAAAAACAAAAGCTATTGGTATCATTTCTACATTGAAAGCTGCATGTGAAAATCGCCATTCCTATTGTCATACAATTAAGAACTTTACAGCAATGTTCCACAAAATAAAGGAATTACAATTATAACTCAGATGATTGTTATATAAAAATTAAATAAATGAGAATTATTTTTTTTAAACAACTTCCGGATTTTCCAAGCAATTATTATACAGTGTAGATGAAAATATTTTAAACAACCTCCTTTAGATCACATGATTTAATCATTAGTGAAGACATCAGAAGAAATTGATATGACGCTTTAATCGGAAATATGACCACCCTCAAATATTTCCTAGTTTGTTGATAAAAATGATGTATTGAATCCAAGCCCACATGTATTTGTCTGTCAACAGTAATTTACATATCATGTGACCAGTAAATATCTTCATTGGTTAGAACAATCATGAATATTTATATCAGGGTGCCGTCAGCGTCATGTCAACTTCAATGCTAAATATAGACACAAAATAACATTGATATGAAATGAGGACAAATTACTGAGCATGAACAGAACACAACCAGCTTGCAGTAGATTCTGATAAAGTGTATATTACTTAGGAATAAAACATAAAACAAAATGTAAAACAAATACAAAAGGTTTTGAAGACATGGAATTGCATAATGACATTCAGATCTTAAAATGCGCTGTAAGTCCACAATGAATTATTTGGTTTGTTTGGCCTTTACAGAACGACTCACAAATACAACGATGCACTCGTAAGCTTTTTTAGCCTCTCTGAAAGTAATACTAGTATTTTCATTTTTAATTATGTAATTAAGGGATATTTACTTTCAAAGTTTGTAATTATATTACTCCTTAGAAATGGGCTAAAATTTCCAAAGATGAAGGTTTGGAAGTTCAAAATATAAAAACCTGATGTACATATGACTTAAATGATCACATTTTCTATCAGTCTTAAAGTAAAATTAATTATTACAATAAACATTTGTGAATTTGGCAAGTTAAAGTTATAATCATTTGATTTTTAACATACAAGATGAAAAATAGTAGAGCAAACTATAGCATTCGAGAGACTTTAACTTCAACAATTTAGTGGAAAACTTCAATTATTGATGTTAAGGGTATGTCTATACTTCCAGCTTCAAATTCTCAATAGACACCTTTGGGGTAAGAAAGTACAAATAACTACCACTCAACTGAGCTTTTGAAATGTGGGTCCTGTAAGGGCAAACAAAGCCTATTTAAATGGAGCTCTAAACACCATTATTTTCAATGCATGGCTACATCTTGTATGAAAAGTGATGTGGTTTCTTTTAAAGAATGGATTAAATACTGACATCATGTCTTTGAAGAGTCTTTACAAACCAACGTATGTAATGTATGAAGTTGAAATGATGAAATTCAGATCTTTGGGGAACTTATTCATCTTTATGACGTTTACTCATCGGACAATAAATTGAAACTTAGAGCAGTAAAACGCTTGTATGCTTGCATGATAATCATATGAAGACATACAAGAATTTCTGTTAAAAGTTAACATTCTAAATCATTAATCTCTCCTTATAGGTAACATTTACATGTATTCAAATAGATGACAGACTTACTGACATACAGTCGAAACCTTTTGGCTCGATATCTCAGGGACCGGCGGCGAAAATTACTTCAAGTCTCGTGAATTTCGAGCCAAGCAGGTATTCTTACAAAGAGTAATTCAAAATCAGTCCTTAACGTCCAGTTCGAGCCAACGAGGAAATCGAGTAAAGCAAAAACAAGCGATATCAAGCCAACAGGTTTGGACTGTACATGAAAACGGGGCAGTGTCCTAGTGAATTCCATGAGCATTTTCAAACCAAAGAGTGATTATTCAAATGTTCAATACATGTTTGAAAAGAAAAGGAAAATAAATTCCATCTACAAGCACCAAATCAAGGGGAAAGCTGTAAAAACAGTTTTTTTGATGAACAGCCTTACAATATCACCCTACATACATGTAGCAACATTGATAATAGAAAATGCACATGAAAACAGTTTCAAGCAGAAATATGTCTTATAGTGTTGATTTTTAATGGTCAGGTTTTCGAATCAAGATAATTACATTTATGATTAAAAAGAAATGTCAATGACCTTGAAAGTACCTATAATCTTGAAACCATGTCAAACCATGAACACTCGCCATTCTATATCATGGTTGAGAATAGCTGAAAGCAAAAATCCCTGAAGTAGTGGTCCGTAAGTTAAACCCATATGTGGGTCCCGGGGAGCCATTTTATTGTGGGTGGGGGACACTTAAAGCTCATGAATGCGTTCAAAGCATTTTGAAAGCCAAAGACCACAATTAAACATATTTGTACTAAAATTTGTATCAAATATGAAAAAAATGATGCTTTTTCTTGCCTAGGTGAAAAAAATCCTCTAATTCATGGGAGATTCTTGACCCAGTACCACATTATACATACTTATTTTCTTATTACAGTCATTGCATTTGAGATTTTTCTTCAACATTCGCCTGAATATATAAACATATAACAAAACCCAAAAGGTCTTAGAAGCCCAAGGTTGATTTGGGCTTGAGGGCTTGTGCTAGTTGTGATTACTGTTACTATAAGACATATTTCTACTTAATGCATCTCAATCAAATCCTTAAATAATGACAATGATATATTATCATTTTGAATCACATTTAACGCATGTATGCACAGAAAAAGATACGAGTTTCACAACACTTATTTATACACAAATATGGACACTTAAACGTGCGACATCAATCCAGCTTAACATAGCATGTTTTACATATATTAATACAATGACCTAGGTAAGGTTAGTGCTCCAAAACTCTTTGAATTGTCACATCACGATCAATATTAACACAGTTCCAAGAAATCATGCTGAATATTTTTCCTGTACATGTTAAAGGTTAATGGTTTGTGTTTTTGCAATAATTATAAAAATCAAAGCACATAGGGGCTATCTTAACAACATGTGTGTCACAAAATATCGTAAGATAAAAAAACTTCGGTTTTATTTCACGTTAGTGTTACAAATTAAATCACAAATTTTGATTGAAAAATCAAATAAACTTTGTTCCAATAGACAAAAATAACTACTCCTCTCTGGGAAAAGATATCATTACTACACAGGAATATATTTAATTTAAAACGTGATCCTATGAAAAACTTGTTTGATAAGATGGCACCATACTGTACAACTGAATACTCCATTAGGTGAGATAGAAGCGAAAAGGTTCCATCTTTTTCCTCATTTAATATCACTTGGATCCTTTGTGCTCCCCCTATGACACTGATTAAGTCATATAAACTTTCAAACTGCCGATATATATTGCTTTAATTGACCTTCCTTATCAACAATTTCACACACAAAAAATGGTTTCATACACTTCCTATGTAAAATTAATGAAGGACTTTTACATAATACACTGAAGCACTGTGTATGAAATCAGGATTACGATCAATATTGCTCTCAAAGCTACAGTTAATCACTATACAGATGTTTCCGAGCTCAGCTTAAGTACAAACTTATTCGACTTAGGGTCTATCACCTCTTCAGTGATGTTAAAATGAGGCAGCTTGCGTACGGAACACAGCAGTGACACATCATTCTGACGTAGCTGAAACACGAGGTTATGTTCTATTTCCCGCGTAAGCAACTGATCGCAAACTAGCACCCACTTCTGTGTGTCTCTGTAATCCTTTGAGTTCATGATCACGATGCCTTGGTTAAGGTAGCGCTCAATGAATGATTTCGCGCTCATGTCGTGGCTAATGCACGTCGCTAGATGAGAGAGTACTGACTCCATTGTGTAGCGTGGTTGTTGTCGGGTAACGCGCAGGAATTTCTGTAGAGGGCGCGCCATCGATGGAAAGACCGCCTGGGCAGCTTCCTGAGGGTCCATGGGAACAGCAGGCCCTGATAACAGAATATGAAAAACATTTAATAAATGCCCTTGCACATGCATATTATATATATAGAGAGAGAAACACTGAAATGTTGTGTTATCATTAGTAATACATGTATATTGAATAATTATATAATTCATAATCACTCATTTTTTTTCAAATAAATATTCTCCCTCATGTTATTTGATTTCAGTATAACATATTAAAAAAAAATCAGCCGACTAGGATGGACTTTAAATGCAATTTTATTGAACACATTCAAGTTTTAGGAGCAATCATTCTCAAACTTGTAAGTAAGGCTGTTCAAAAAGGTTATAACATAAAACCCTTATCTCTTCCATAGGTCGATGAAATGATAGTAAATATTTCAAAGGTTGGAAAAACCATCTACCAAAACTACAGGTTGCCGATGTTTATCATTATCATAACATTGTATCTCTTACATTTTTTCAACAATTTTTTTCCCCAAGTTTATCATAATATTGAAATTTCACGAAGAAAAAACACACCATTAAAACAAATAAACAGCAAGCATCAGGTGCAAAACTGTAAAATGAATACAATAATTTCACTTAATGAAGATCAGGTATCATTAAAATGCTTAGATCTACTCGTCAAAACAGGCATCTTCTCATAACGGTTGCCGGTGAGTCACCCCAGAAAACACATAGTGGCGGAAATAATGGGAAATCCATATAACATGTAAATCAGTAATAATGAGAAGACACTGAAGAGGTTTCCGACAAGATTCACTCCTATCTTTCTCAGTCTTATAGCAAATTATGGCTTGATGGAAATCCTCATGCAAGCAGCAATACCCTATTCTCATTGTGTTATACCAAAAACAAATCATTTTGACATGAATTGCATTCAAGGCCACAAAAAGCTAGATTTCATCACATTGCCCATCTACAAGTTCGCCCCCACTCTTTTAGATTGATTCAGATCCTATTTTCATAAGCAAGCTTTGTAATGATAATGATCCACTCAGAATCAGATTTTTTTGGAAAGCAAAAATTACTAGCAATGCCTTTAAGAGAATATGCCGAAATAATTTTCTTTCCAATTTTGTATTCTGTGAATAGATCAAGTCTCTGTCGATAACTTTCATGTGATAAACTAGACAAGAAAATCGCAGAGCCAACTCTTGTCTGCTGTTTTGATTTTTCTGTCAAACATGAGGCATAACTCAACCAAAAACATGCCGTATTGTCTCTGGCAACATGTTTACCAAGTTTCATTGGAATATCTTAAACATTGTTTGAGTTATGTCCATTAATAAGGTTCGTTTTCCTATGACTGTTTGACACCAGCAAAAACAATCCATAATGCAGGCCATTTCAACACCTCAACCTTTTTTATGCTAGTAACGCACCTTGGCGGTTATTGCTGTGTTCTTTATAGTACAATACATGTACACGCTTCTATGTACATGTACCCAGGACCAGGGAACAAATTAATACAGCCACTTGACATTGATGGATACAATTATTTTCAACCATAGGTGGCAGTAAGAGTCATAAACAGTGAAATCATCTTTTCTAACATAATTATATATATGATATAAATGGTTATTATCAGCTTATTCTGAATGGAACTACATGTATGTGAAAATTGTTGTTTACATCTGTGACTTAAACTGCCACCTATATTATCAACAGGTACATGTACTTCACAGTGCACTTAGATCACTTCATACAGTATCAGATTATTCAGTTTAATGGCAATAGCAGATCCATGCTACAGTCAACAATAACATATTTATGTACACAAGGTTGTGATTTAATGTACATAATAACCTGATAACAAATCTTCATAATATGGTCAGTATGACAAAATATTTTCACATGTCACACTTCGAATATGACCACTATTTTTTGGACATGGTTTTTTAAAACCATGGTCAAAACGATGAGTATTAAAAAATATTTTCAAAGAATGCATGCACATCAAAATCGACTAGATTTTTTTCCACATAACATAAAGCTTGCTTATATTACAGCACTTATAGACACTGTCATACTTTTTGAGTACTTAAAAGAACAGTGATTTAAATTATTTATTCCAAAACATCAAACATGAAACCATCCATACAATAAATTGAATTTCCATATATTATGTACATGTATAGAAGGCTGAATGGAATTACACATACATGTATCTATTGGACCAGATCTAAGAAGACAGGTAATTAGTTTAAACTTATTTCTTTTTACATTAATATGAAACTATTGATTGCAACTTATATAAGTCACTCTCTAATTTGCACACTGTTGCGGGAGTTTGGTCTTGGGTTGTGGGGGCAACTGGAGTACCCAGAACTTGCGAAGAAGGGTATTATATGTAAAGTTCATGTTATATGTATTTACCGTTTGAATTCAACATTGAGAAACAGGTTGCAAGGTTTTGGATAATTTTTGGTTAAACTGGCTTAATTAAGTAAAAAATAATCGGCAGGCCAGGCAACATGTGTACCAAGTTTCATTATAATATATTTTTATATCATTTTTTCCACTTATGGCCAGGGTCAAGATTGTGCACGCCAACGACAATGACCCTGAGTAATTACAGTACTTCAAGTTATTCTTTGAAAAAAATATACAATCAAAAAAGTACAAATGCAGAATTTAGAGAGATTACATAACAAATGATTTCCTATCATTTATGCGTTATTAAAGATTAATGGATAGACTAAGAGACTAGATTGCTTGCTTGCTTTGAAAATAATATGGCCAATATTTGGCCCCTATAAAGGACCGAAAAACAACATCACTACAGATTAAGATCTGTTATCTAGAGCTGCTTCAATTATATATAAACATTCAAATCAAAGTTACGCAATAGCTTGCTCCAATTAAAGCCGAATCAAAACACGATTAAGGTAAGAGCCCCAATTATACAGTATCACAAGCACGAATAATCCCAAATACCCATTGTCCAGCTCCCCAGGGGTAACAAGTTACTTCCTTTTATAAACAATCTCTTGTCTCCCACTATCTTAAGAAGCCCCCAAACGCTGATAAAAACCCTTTTGAGAATTGGCTTTATAACCTATTTTTCCCAAATGAGACAGCACTTCTGCTTGAATTGATTTCCAAACTTCAAATGATTTTAAAAATAACAGCTTTGATTTGGAGGGAAAATGTCTTAACAAAGGAATCTCTGTATCAGTCAATTATTGATTTAAGATCAAAACCTTTAAACACTTAAAAATTGTCCTCTTTCAATAAAACTTGGTGTCAATGTCAATTCAAATAAAACAGATTTTATGTTGTGTTTTTGGAAAAAACAGTCAAAGCTTTTATAGAATTAGTCACTATTCTCAAGTACCTACGAAATTACAGCCAATTTTCTTACTGTTTGAAGCAAATCATTTTTATCGTTACTTTTAAAATTCATTGTGTTGAATTTGATAGTAGAAAGCAATTATTTTTTAATTCGTATGGAAATCCAATCTAATCTTAAACACACTAGCTGGCATTAAGTTTGTTGATGTAACATTAGCATACATAATGAAGGTATGAAATTAAATGTACATGAGGGTGGATTGACGTTTGTATTGAAATATTAGAGAGACATATTGCACTAATTAATCAATCTTTCAGGTAAATAGACCCATCAACAAATCTACCATTTCATATGAAGTGGCCCATTTTTCGGCACATTCAATTTTCTATTAACCATATAAAAACATCAACCATAAGTATGAAACGCCACATTCATTACATTGACTGTTTGACCTGCGAAAAAAATATGTAAATAGAGAACATTAAAAAACCTTTACAAAGACCGAAATGAAAGGAAATAAATCCATCTATGAAGGATGAAACTGCCTCTGTTATAACACAAATAGTTTTATTAGATACAGCATTTAAATGCTTACCCCCCTCATGAAATTGTAAAATGTAAATAGGTGAAAACAAAAAAACATAAAAAAAGGTTTGTTTCTTGTTAGGAAGGCCAGAAAAAAAGATATTGGTACAGTAGGTAGGATTTTTTTCATACTTGGATTAAATACTGCAAATTCATTTTGGCCCTTTAATTCTCTTACTGTTTTTGTTTTTATCGGATGTTAAACAATACAGTTGGTAACCCAAAACAAAATAATTATTATTTGGTAAAAAAAACCATAACACTATTTCTGCTTCCAGTTACCTGACACTACATACAGAATAGGCACCAACCCTACTGTTTTAATAGTTTGGTTATTTTTTATCTTATTTAAAAATCAGGTTTGTGTTTTTTGTTCATAAGATTACTTGAACAGCATTCCCTAATAATGACAATAATGTTCCTACTTTATATAAAGCCCAATAGAATATAAACAAGCCTACCTACCAAACCTGTTTTTGAAAAGAATGTTACTCTAACCAAACTTTTTTTTATTGGCCTATGGCCTAAAACAGAAATGAATAGAATACACATTTCAATGCCTCGTTCCCATAAAATAGGAAATAAAAAGATTGAGGAACGAACATAAATTCAGCTCAACAACTCGTATGATTCTAAATGAAGTCAGAAAATATGTACTGTTTTTAAAATGGCCACCATTTGTTTTTATAAATAAGAGTAGCCTACATGTACTATGAAGGAGATTTCGGTATCATGAAATAAAATGAAAACACACACATTTTGCAGATCATTCGCAATCTGATTACTTAAACGTGGCTGAATTCCAACATATTTTAATCTCATTAATTCTAGATATATCAAGTGGACTTAAGGCAGGAATTTTGTGAAAAAATGAATTCCATTGTACACTTTAATAAAAATAGATTTTGATTAATTATGTAATATTTATAATGGCATTTAGCTGCTTGAATGAGACAGGGATGTAATTTCAATGTATTTAAAATGTTCAAGAGTTTAAAGCTGTTTTCAAGGGCTGGTAAATCTAGCTGTTTACTGGTAGGGGGTTAAGTTAACCAGGCAATCGTCTTTAACGTGGAGTTAAATAAGAAATTACAAAATCTCGAGAAGTTGGAAACCTCTACTAGGGTACGGGCCAAACCTTAGTAAAATACCATACAGGATTAGTTTAAGACAATAAAATAGCTTTAATATGATCTCAATAAAAAATACTTGTCATTTAGGCCAATATAAATTAATTGCTTGATTTTGATCCAATTTTTTTTAAATGGGGGCAGTGTGTCACATGTCAATTTTCTAAGATGACTGTTACACCGTTGAATATGTGTTCATGCTCTTTCTTATTGCATAAGGGACCACCATAGGAATTAAATTCGGCATTGTTGTCATTATAGGGGTATGAATGCAATTGGGCTGGTCAAAGTGTGTGGAGTCCAAGGACTCAACGCGTACTTTGACCAGCCAAATGCATTCATATCTCCGATAATGACAACAATGCCGAAATTCATTACTTATATTTACACCAAAAATTCATTATGTCACTCAATATTACCGTAATTGTTAAAAAATACTTCATTTCATTAAAGAAAACCTTTCAGTAATCCTTTCTTACCCATTCTGTAAATAGAATGACCCGACTGTAAGCGGAAACATTTTTTTCAAATGACGTCACAACGACGCGGGAAAAGATCAACCACTTGAAATCACTTTTAATCTTAAAATTAAAACACTTATGGCAACAATACATTTAAAATATAATAAATTAACACTTTCTAAAATGTAGATTTATATTTCACAGGTCCTGCTGTCACAATACAAACAATAACAAGATCAATAGTTTTCATGTATATTGTTATGCGATGAATTACGATCCAAACATCCGAAGATGTTGCGTTCATCGATTGATAAACGCAATTGCTGAAAGGCAGTTCATTTAAGGAATGGAAGTTGAGATGTAAGTATATATATGTGTTTCTAGACAAACCACAAACATGATCGTAACAATTCTCCTTTTTACATGTGAATGTTATACATTGACACAGTAGGTTTAAAAAACGCCGTTCCTGGACAGTAGTACTGGGCCCATAAACAAATACAGACCCCATTTCAACATGGTGGGGGGGAGGATGAAAATTAGTCTATAGGTACCTTATAAAAAAAGTATACAATTCTGTTCAGACTTAAAAAGATTATAGGCACACCAAAACAATTTTTTTTTATTCATTCAATGTCTTGATTCATTCTAGTGCTATTGAAACATATTAAATAAAAACTTTTAGCAATTAAACATGCTCAATTCATTAGTGTCTGCCAATTGTTCGGGTAAAAGAACACCTTTTAGAACTACAGGTTGGAAAATACACCTGGTGGATTAAAGTTTAATTTGAACTTAAATCAGTAAACAAAAGAAAAACAGTAATTAGTCGGGAACTTAAAACCTCATGGCATAATGAAACACAATGCACCAGGTGCTACCGATTATATTTTCTGCCGGGAAGTATAATTAAACATAAAACATCATTAAACTAATGTTTCTACATAATAATGGATCAATACTATTTTAATGCAGCAAGTTTTCTATAGTTATTGTCTGATTCAAGTATTGAATTATTAGTCATATGTTATGATATTGCATAAAACATTGATAGTCGATAAACAATAAAACAATATAAAATACAAAAACCTGCACACCACGCAATGGAAAAACATTTTCCAGGCTTTCTGAAATCTTGGATTGAAATTCAGGGCTTGATGAACATATCGATGCCCCTTGTATTAAAATTGGGGTAAAGCCTAATTTTTGATTACTGAATAATGCTTCTAAAAATGAATATACAGCATTCTAACATGTGCTTTCAGTATGCTAAATACATTAGTTTTAAGTGTATACATGTACATAAACCTGGTAATGTCTGTATGCATATCCTTATGCATTCCTACACTACAGTTTTACAAAATAGTTTTTTTTTCAGAAATATGTAAACTTACATGTACGTTCAATCTAATACTGTACTGTAAATAGTTCAATTACAATGTTGCCAAACAAAGCATATAGATTGTTGAAGGACCTCATAAATTAGTATGTTGAGATTGAGTGTGGTTTTTTTCACATTCCAAAATGGGGCTACCAAATATAATCTGGTCAGGCTACTCGAGTTTTCAACCTGGCAGTCCTGCTAGCTACCTAAGGACTTCCAGTAAAGGAAGTTTGGACATACGCAACACCCTAAAAATGTGCCCAAACTTCCAAAATCGTGTTCTTCCACTATTTTTAAGAAAACATCAAAAGTAAAGGCTTGGAGAATAAGAATATCAAAAGCCGGTGTCAATGTTACATTATGGCCACATTTTCAAGTTTTGGGCATAAAAAGAATTCTATACAATTTGTGAATTTTGCATGAATTTTGCAGTAAAAGATACAATTTCTTTTTTATTGAAGGTTGCAAGTTGCACACGAGTGGAACATTTTAAGAGTTCGAGAAGCCTAAACCTTCATATTTCAGAGGACTTACAATATTTTTTGTCAAGGAAGTATTACCTCAAATTCTTAATGGAAGTCCTGCTACCTGATTAATTCAATGGGTTAAGGTCGAGGCCCACATGGCTTGTTGATTAGCATAGCAAGCTGAAGGCTACATGTAAGTGCCATTTAGAAAATCAGTAAAGTGCAGTTCTGCATTAAAACTGTAACATATTTGTTTTCTAGTAACATACATGCTTCAGCCCATTAGCAAATGAAACAGACTAACAACTAATATACAAACCACATTGTTCGTTTAAATGCTCAAAATGGAGGAACACTATATAAATTATGATTCATGGCTTTCTCGGTGGAGCAATAACTCACAATTTTCCATATATCTATACAGGCTTCATTCATTGGTGAATTTATTACAGCTCCACTGATAAATGAAGCCATGTTTTTTATTATCTCTTGAAAGCCAGCAATTTGCTGGTGTATTGATGATTTTTTGTCGGGGATACTAATAATTTATATCAAGCTTTCTCTCAATCTATCTAAAAGAGAGTTAGAATAACGGGATCAATATATTTACAGACACTCAAAAATACTAACCTTTTTTCAATCATAATTTTGATCAACATTCTCAATCATAATTAACTAATTAGAAAGCAAACAAAAAAGTTTGCTCACATAGAGCCCAGCCAAATTGTAAAACCGAACACTGCATTTTTCACTTAATTAGTCGTCATCAAATAATGATAATAATATTAATTGCCGTATGCAGGTACATTTTGTATTTCAATTCATTGCATTGGGGACGACCCAAATATTACAGCGCCGTTATCGGCATTTCATCAATAATTTAAGAAGAAGTTTTAAAACCTAAGACATATTTACCAGTGCATAACCATTGTTAAAAATCTGTCCTAAGTAAGAATTTGGTCTTAGGGTTTTTAATTCAAATGCCCCATGACATTAAATAAAAAAATCTGTGAAAATCACATTTGTTAACAAAGACAAGGCCATCACCTGTTTCCTCTTGCATGCGTTTGATGTGAGTGAATGCTTCCTCCGCTGCGGTGACCAGACGGGAGCGACGTTTACGTACGCGGCGGTCGTATTCTTGCTCCTCGTAAAACCGGTCATTGTGACTACCATCACGACGTCTCCCTGCTGCAGCGAACATCGCACGATTTCTGGCGTTGTTGTTCGTCTGCTGTCCACCATCTACATCGTAGAATTTTAAACTACTCATTTTAAGTGTCTTCTTGATGACGTTTTCTAAGTATGGATTGAACACTGGAAAGTCCTTATAGTACTGTTCTAGAATCCACACTGCCGCACGCTGTATACTAAGGTTTCCCAGGGTGTATGTTCTACTCTCTCCATCCGGAGATCGTACTACGTGAATGACATACTGTGGCTGTAACTGGCGTATTATGAGTAGAATGACAGCAATGTAATGAATGAAGAGTAGGGCGTCCACTAGGTGGACGGAGAACTGTACTATACTGTAGTAGTTAGTCTCCTTTTCTTGCATAATTTTTACTCCATAGAATAACCAGAATGCAAATGTCAAAATGAAGACGAGGAAAAGGACGACCACTCTGAATACGAAAACTCGCGGCATGGTTGCCCGCGGTTGATGGAAGAATAGTGCGACAGTCCCTATGAGAAGAATGAGCAGCTTAAAAGCCATGCTGATGAGAAGTCCCTCACACTCCACACCACAGTTGTCTGTTGCCCACCCACTGATTTTTAACTTTGGTAAAACCACCATTGCAATGGGCGAGAAAAATCCCAGTAAACTAAGCAGGCCAGCAAACGCTGTGGTCAAGTACCTGCAGAAGTACCTGCAGCAATCTATACCCCCCGTATCCTCCTCGAACTTCTCGTTCGCAAAACGTCTCATATCGTCCATAGAGAACCCTGTTTCACTCGTGTTCCCAGTGTATGCTGTGGTGTTATCACCCCAATTATCATCCTGAGGAAGTATTTGGACCTCTATTTTCTCACTTTCTGCAATACGACTCTCTCCGTCAGACCCATTTCCGGGTGTCTGAATAGTGACCGAGCGGTCATCTCGCATACGGTCGCTACTGCGTCCACTCTGGCTCCGGTGAGAGGTGTGGTTACGATGCCGATGATGGCGACTGTGGTGGCTGCCATGGCTACGATGAGAGCGCTCCGACCGGTCACTGCGACCAGATCGTACTGACTCTGCCCCATCCATCCCTTTGAAAGAAACGATACTGCTAGGTGGGGAACTGACCTGAAATTGATAATAACCTTTGTATGCACATGATATCTCTCCTCTTCACAGCGAAATATATTACACAGTTTAATTATATTGTAAGAAAACTTTTGTTCAGTAGGTTGATTCATTTAAACTACCAGTATATTAAGAAGTTGTTAGATGTTAAAAAATTTCAAATTCAGGCAACATGTACATTATGTACATCCACAATGTACATGTACATATATGTATATTTGATACATCAACATTATACAAATTATGGATATTATGATTATTATCCACACTGCTTATGTTTCACACTGAATATGTTTTCAAAGTAACATAAAATATATCCATTACATTTCTATGGTGATATGATCCGAACATCATTGTTTAAGTAAACCAACTGCCAACAGTGTACTTCCAACATCCAAGAATAATTTTCAACTGACTAAACACCACAACACAAAAAGAGTAACATCTTGTATTGTGCCAGCTTTAAACCTTTGAGGAAGATTTAACAATCTCCCCACCACACGTTTCCACCCTTTTCATTCATAAAAACACATGGGACAGATTAGTACCAGGCGAGAATGGGCCCCCTAACCATGGAGACCTCAAACATGGAATGTAAGGCAGGTAATTTGCTATTACTTTTGAGAGTTTCACTTGTTTCATCTAATCTGAGAGCCTAAAATGATGAGTTTCATTGCTAATGTAGGGATTCCATAAATTAAGCTGCATCTTTTAGAACTAATCCTCAGGATATAAAAGAATGATGCTCTCTTCTTCAATATTGGTTCATTACCAAAGCTCAGTTTGTCTTGATTAAATTAGAATTTGTTTATCAGCAGGTACCAACGTCTGTGAAGTAATGGATTTGTAATCAACCGTTTATTTTTTGGCAATGTCCTCAGGATGTCGGAAACATTTACATTTTTAAGTATGTAAGGTTCATCCGAACAACAACAGAAACAAAATTCATGAGATTCATTAAGCTAATATGAAAATTTAAACATTTTTTGAAGTATAGATGATAAATAAAAGATGAATCAATTTCAAACAATTATTGTGCTAAAAGTAATTACATTTATAGTAGTTCATAAACATTTCAAGAAAGGCTAATTTCACAAGTTTTTTTTGCTTAGAAATATAAAAGCATTAATACTTAATCTATATATTGCACATTTTCTACTGTACATTAAATGTGTTTCCTACAAATTCGTAGACAGAACTATCAAATTGCTATTCTGTTTCATGAAGACATCATAAAGGAAATTAACCAAGGAATTTCTTTGATCTATTGTATACTTACCTGTCATAATACACTTCAATTGTTAATTAACAATTAATTTCAGTCTACATGTACATGTACTTAATATTTATATGCTTTACAACAATTAGCACCTTGTGAAAATTAATGTGATAAAGCCAATTAGACAGATTGCTTGCCCCTGGTCCTAGTCAAATAAATACCACCACCAAGATTATTCTAGTAAGCATTTTTTGTGATTTCTCCCATAAAAATTGACTAAATGGCATTGAAAATAAAAAAAATGTGAGATATTCCTGTGCTATCATAACTTGTGTGTTTAGTGCTTTTTCACTTTGGTTTAGTGAATCACAGCGTCACCACCTATGGCCTCTCTTGTTTTCAACAAGGTCAAGGATTGCAAGAGAGCTTGTTGCACACTTCCAAACAAATCTGACCAAGCCACACAGTCTGAAAGCTGTTTTTCACCAAATTGTATGTCAGGGCCAAATACAAGCAGCTCAAGGCCTTTCAACATGAAACATATACTTTATTGACTTACTATCACCATATTTAACTCTTTTTCTTTTCTTTTTTCTTAACCTTAATTCATAACAATTTCCATGAATCATACATGTGTAAGCTTCTGCATTGTCATCTTGAGACATCTGCACCACTGCAAGTGCAGTTTTTCTCTCCAATTTTAGCCAAAAACGGAAAATGTAACATGATAAGGCCTTTATATCTGGAATTTTTAGCGCATATAATTTTGATAGTGGATAAGTTAACAAGCAATTATTATGTATCTTATAAGTAACATTTACTGTAAAGTTTCAGAGTTAAGATTTGCCTTCCCATAAACATGCATTAGGGTTTCCGCTAGGCTTTTATGGCTTATCAGGGGCAACATGCCTTCATGCTACGACGCTAATTACGGACAAGCATTAAATGAAACAACATGTCTTAATCTCAGCTACGACAATATAAACAATATACAATACACTTATGCTTTCGTAATAGTTGATCGATAGTTAGAAGACAAGTGGGCCGTATAATCGCGTGCTGATCCGCTATTGTAATGGTTGGTCATATCACCAGAAGGCATGTCGGGAATATTTCGCTAGACATATAAATACATGAGTTGTGAAAATTCACTGGACCTTCATCTTTCCAATCAATAACCCTTTTCGCTTTCGATTTCAAATTAAACAATAATGTGTTAAATGATGTGTATATCCAATTGTAATTTAACGCTAACATTTCACACCTCACGCAGCTTTTCATCGTTCTACAAAATTTGAACCTTGCATCTTTAAAATACAAGCAAGCCTCGACAAATACTCATGCCCGCTTGCATCTGTGAATGAATATCGAGGTTGGGCAAGAAGAAATTGTATCACACGTGTTCGCCCGAGCGATTCTCCAGTTTTTCTTATTAATCCCATTTATTTTCCAAAACAAAATGATTCGATAAACATTATAATTAAATTAATTATCAAAATGTTCTTTAATAATTAATACGTCAGCCAACAATAGCTGATCTGGTTCCCGACTTCTTTGCAAATGAATCGCGCAGCAGTTAGTGGCCTGGACTAAGTAAAAGAACACTGTTATGAAAATTGAGCGTAACCTGATTTTGTTAGAAAAAATTATTGAAAAGATAGGATGAGTATATTTTGTGCAAGGCAAGTAAAAGTTCAGGATCACTCGCCCTGCAGGGTAAGTGACCCAAAACAATTTTTTTCGAGACCTGCAGATTGGTGTCTTTTAAAGATTTATCAAAATCTGGAAAGTATGAGAACACCTGTGGGAAGTTGTTTATTCACATATGCCTCACCTATCTTTAGTGTCAAACTTAAAAGAGATCATACTGGTTTTATTTTGATCTGGAAAGATTTAAATTCAATGATACATCAATAGATGAAAAAAACTTTTTTTTTTAGGTTCAGTTCAGAAACTGGCTGGACTTCTGGCATTCCACTTCGGTTTCCCTTTAAAACGAAGTCATTTAAATCTAAAAATGTGGAAATCATTGGGTGAAATGAATGTTCAGTACATTATTTTTTGCAGTTCTGATTGAACCGACTTAATAACTGATTAGGATAATGAGATTAAGAGATCACTTTCATTGAGAAGAATATGCACAAAAAATAATATTGTAAATTGAACACAACAAATATAAATGCTATAACACAAACATCCAGTTTTGAAAATAACGTCTTTTAGACAATTTTGCACGATTGGAAATGCAATTTTCAGGCGTTTTGGAAAGACAAATTAGCCCATGAATGAGTTACATGAAGTCGTTTCGTATACCTATAACTAAAACATATACTTGTTTTCTGTTCTATGTTATCGAAAGACTGATACTTACAAAGATCTAAACAAAATCTCTTCCACACCTTTGTTATCCAATTTTCGGCACCATTTTGAACTTGCTGTTTTAATTGGCTGTTCCGTTCACTGGAATTTGGTACGTTCACAAATTTTAACACTTCATGTGAAAAGCTTACTTCACTGAAAAGAATACTCAATTAACTTTGATTTTTTATTCAAAATGAATGATGTCTGAAATGTAGAAAATGAAACAAAATCCAAATATAATTGACTGGGGAGTAGGTTTCAACGGCCAATTGAACAGACGGTGTCAACCCGCAGTCTATCTCTGACAAATGGTCCTGTCTGGGAAAGGTGAGCAAATTTAGACAAAAAGACAGAATTTATGTTTATTGCTTTTTGTCACACCTAAAGAATAACAAAATATCATTTTTTGTAATAAATCATCTTAGAAATTAAGACAGATATTCCTTATATATCTGATCTTGTTATGATAAATTATGTAGGTAACAGATAACTCACCATGTGCAGGTCAGTCACCGGATTGTGTTTCTTGTTGTATTGTTGAATATTGTATTTATAATAATGTGATATTATTATGATGTTATGTTGAAGACATGGAGCCCAGGGGTGGATACATGATTTTGTGTCAGAGGGGCGCTTCCGACTGAACAAAGATTTAAATGTACGCCTTAGATCGGAATAATATTATATTTTAATGTGTTTTGGGCTCCGCCCCTTGCCACAATAATGCGCGTTTAGGGAACTTATTTAACACTTGTATTTTCATTTTGTTCCCTAAATGCGTAGAGTCACCAAAACAAAATTTGCCAAAGACCCTGAAGCGCTGTTAATGCACCAGTCAATTGTAATCACGGCCCCCCAGGTCCGGGGATTAGCAGGGACTTTGACTTTTGGTCCAGCCAACCCTGGCTAAAATCCCCATCCTGCGGGGACAAACTGATGGTAAAATCCCAAACAAATGTCCCCGCCCCACAGGGACCCTAGGTAAGGCCCATTCCCCGCTATATTTAAAGCGAAGACAAATCCACCGCATTCACCCGGCACTGCAGGGCCATCTGAAAGGTAAAAACACGGCCCATTTCCCAGGATATCCCTGGTATACTCCCAGACCTGGGGGGGCCGTGGTTACAATTGACTGTTGCATAATATGGACTAAGTCCTCCCCCAAATTTTTGGCTTCTTTTGGCATGAAATGTTGGATTATATTCATTATGTTTCCCCTGATATTCAAGTGACTCTCTTGCATTATACAAACCATCCTCCACAAGCTTTTTCATGTGTGAAACATGAACAAAGTGCTTGTAATGATGATAAAAGGTCATGAAAAGTTGAAGAAAGAGCTGTTATGTTTTACAATTATTTAAAAATGTAACTTAATGATTCATCACAGAAACCTGTATCAATTTTCAATAGATACTTGATATGTTTAAAGATTTAAAAAAACAAGGCAAAACTTTTGACTGTCCAATCTACTCTTGTCTTAGAATTATCCCCATCCTGAAAATCGGAAGAAAAAAAGTAAATTTTGTTTATCATTTTGTCATGGTCTGTGCAAAACCCTTCCAATAGGTGTATCTTTGATTTTGAAATCATTTCTAGCAAGTTTCCAATATCCATTATTTTAATAGAGCTCTGTTATTTTCACTATTCAGTGTCGCTATTTTCACTATTCACTGGCCCCACTCACAAAAAGGTAAGGTAGAAACATTTAATTTATTTATACCCCTATATTGGTTACGTTTTGTTTCAGATTTCTAACATGGGGGTTACCGAGTTTCTGCCTGGTGTTCCAGACTACAGCACGGCACATGAACCAGTTGGAGATTTGTTTCAACTTGTAACGGTGTGTTCAAAATACATAAACTGTTAATTAGAAGCATTTGGAAAATCCCTTCTATTAATTGAAATACAATTGTAAACATTGAAACTGTACCCATATACATAACATGTTATTATGATCTTTGACACCATGTACTATTGTTTGCAAATAAACTTGGTGAACCATTGTCATCATTTCGTTTAACAAAGCAGTGTTGCAATGCCATTTTTCACCGAAAAGAAAGAAATTTGTTGCAATTTAACTTAACATATATGGATTCTTTTGGGGCATTTAAAATGGTGAAGAAATAGTAAAGTTATATTTGTTTACAGTCTTCATACAGAGCAAAATATCAACTTCCGACGTAGCATTTATGATGCAATTTATCACTTGGTATACACACACTGTGTTATATACATGTAATATGTTACTTGTGCAGTCCAGGTCAGGCTGAGTACAAATGAAGCTGAGTGAGGCCCAGATAGACCAGTTAAGCAGAGATGGTTTCCTGCATTCTCACATGTAATATCTTCCTTGTACAGTCCAGGTCAGGCTGGGTACCAATGAAGCTGAGTGAGCCCAGATAGACCAGGTTTGGAGAGATGGTTTCCTGCACTCTCACATGTAATATGTTCCTTGTACAGTCCAGGTCAGGCTGGGCACCAATGAAACTAAGTGAGGTCCAGATAGACCAATTTTGTTGAGACGGTTTCCTGCACTCTCACATGTTAAATTGTCCTTGTACAGTCCACGTCAGACTGGTTACCAAAGCAGCTGAGTGAGGCCCAGATAGACCAGCTTAGCAGAGATGGTTTCCTGCACTCTCACATGTAATATGTTCCTTGTACAGTCCAGGTCAGACTGGGTACCAATGAAGCTGAATGAGGCCCAGATATACCAGCTCAGAAGAGATGGTTTCCTGCACTCTTACATGTAATATGTTTCTTGTACAGTCCAGGTCAGACTGGGTACCAATGAAGCTGAGCGAGGCCCAGATAGACCAGTTTTGGAGAGATGGTTTCCTGCTTAACATTCCTGTCCTTTCACATGAGCAGTGTGACAAAGTCCTGGATGACTACAAGTATTTCTTGGTATATAAATGTAAAGACAGAAGTACTTTGTTAGTTTCCTGTTTAATTTATCCAGTCCAAAAAAAAAAAAGTTTAAAAAAAAGTGATATTCATGCTTAACTCATAAATTATGATATTGTTTGATTACATAATATGAATAATGATCAGGAACAAAATGCCTGAAATTCATGATTGTAGCATGTTGAGTAAGACATAAAAGATGTTTTTATTCACGTAAAACTGAAGACGGAATATTTTAAAAATGCAGGGTCAGGAGTCCCATCCTGGGATGAAGATGCTGTATGAATACCATAGCAACCAGAGTGGTGACCCTAACAATGTCCTCATGCACGCTCTGGGACACTGGAGGCTTACCAAGCATTTCCATGACCTCATTTACCTACCACAGGTGGTGGTAAGTACTTGGTTGTGAAATATCACCATAGCAGCCTGAGTGGTGACCCTTACAATGTCCTCATGCACGCTCTGGGACACTGGAGGCTTACCAAGCATTTCCATGACCTCATTTACCTACCAAAGGTGGTGGTAAGTACTTGGTTGTGAAATATCACCATAGCAGCCTGAGTGGTGACCCTAACAATGTCCTCATGCACGCTCTGGGACACTGGAGGCTTACCAAGCATTTCCATGACCTCATTTACCTACCAAAGGTTGTGGTAAGTACTTGGTTGTGAAATATCACCATAGCAGCCTGAGTGGTGACCCTAACAATGTCCTCATGCACGCTCTGGGACACTGGAGGCTTACCAAGCATTTCCATGACCTCATTTACCTACCAAAGGTTGTGGTAAGTACTTGGTTGTGAAATATCACCATAGCAGCCTGAGTGGTGACCCTAACAATGTCCTCATGCACGCTCTGGGACACTGGAGGCTTACCAAGCATTTCCATGACCTCATTTACCTACCAAAGGTTGTGGTAAGTACTTGGTTGTGAAATATCACCATAGCAGCTGGAGTGGTGACCCTAACAATGTCCTCATGCACGCTCTGGGACACTGGAGGCTTACCAAGCATTTCCATGACCTCATTTACCTACCAAAGGTTGTGGTAAGTACTTGGTTGTGAAATATCACCATAGCAGCTGGAGTGGTGACCCTAACAATATCCTCATGCACGCTCTGGGACACTGGAGGCTTACCAAGCATTTCCATGACCTCATTTACCTACCAAAGGTGGTGGTAAGTACTTGGTTGTGAAATATCACCATAGCAGCTGGAGTGGTGACCCTAACAATGTCCTCATGCAAGCTCTGGGTCACTGGAGGCTTACCAAGCATTTCCATGACCTCATTTACCTACCACAGGTGGTGGTAAGTACTTGGTTGTGAAATATCACCATAGCAGCCTGAGTGGTGACCCTTACAATGTCCTCATGCACGCTCTGGGTCACTGGAGGCTTACCAAGCATTTCCATGACGTTATTTACCTACTACAGGTGGTGGTAAGTACTTGGTTGTGAAATATCACCATAGCAGCCTGAGTGGTGACCCTTACAATGTCCTCATGCACGCTCTGGGTCACTGGAGGCTTACCAAGCATTTCCATGACCTCATTTACCTACCACAGGTGGTGGTAAGTACTTGGTTTTGAAATATCACCATAGCAGCTGGAGTGGTGACCCTAACAATGTCCTCATGCACGCTCTGGGACACTGGAGGCTTACCAAGCATTTCCATGACCTCATTTACCTACCAAAGGTGGTGGTAAGTACTTGGTTGTGAAATATCACCATAGCAGCCGGAGTGGTGACAATGTCCTCTTTGATGTGGTGGGTCACTGGAAGCTTACCAAGCACTTTCATGACCTCATCTAGTTAACACAGATTGTTTTTAATTGTGAAATATTTATCATAGCAACCCGATTGTTGACCCTGACAACATCCTGATATATCGACCACAGGATGTTGTGTTTGATTGTGAAATATTTACCCTAGCAACCAGATTACTGACCGTGACAACATCCTGATATATTGACCACAGGATGTTGTGTTTGATTGTGAAATATAACCAGAGTAAAGCAGTTCTTTCAGATTGATAAAGTGGCAAAACTTTTCTGACATTTCTGTGGTTTAATATATCAAGAAAGAACACTAATATTTCAACCGAACAAAGTTGATGTTAACTTGATATATGTGTTTTAGGCAAAACTGTGTCATGCTTAGAATCTAAACATTGGAAAGTTTGTCATTCTTGAATCACCACCTTTATATACCAATATATTATCTAGATGCTCGGAGGTTATCAAACCCATGGCCGTCAAAGTCAGACATATAAACCTCTTGTCGATCTTGGCAGTAGGTTTGTTTTTCTGTGACAAGCCACAGCTTTACCTGTTTATTTCAGGTTCCATCGTCCCAGCTTCTAGAGCAGGGCAGAATGTCTTCTGTTCGATTCTGGCATGACCAATTGTTTGCGAAGCCACCCAAGCATGGAGGAAATGTAGCCTGGTATGTAGACTTCTATGTCGCTAATGTTGCAAGGATGAACTAATAGGATCACTTTGCCTCTTGGCGTTTCCTTCAATGAAAGAGTTTGTCAATTGAAAACTGATTGTCATTAGCAGGTCATTTTTGGAATCAATCAAACTTTTTTTGCACCTGTATTTTCCCTCAAATGCCACTTTTAAGATCAGAAATTGTTAAATGTATCAATCCTTATAGTTAGTTGTACAATTGTTAAGGTCATAGCAAAGGAGAAAACAAATTATACCAAAATGAAAATAGTAAGCTTTAAGCAAATTAGGGTCTGTCAGTTTCAAACTCCGAAGATGTTAGTCATCATGTTACAATGTATGGGCTCAGGGCAATGAGAATATGTTATCATGTAGGCACCAGGATTACTCCTACTGGACCAGAACAGCACCCATGGCTCATCTCACTGTATGGATCATGTTTCTATCTCCTCCTTATTTCATCCTCGCCAGCAATGCACTTTGCCCATAGAACCACTGTTACCCGGTATTTTTATCTTTTATGATATATATGCTTATTTTTTTACATAGAGCTATAGCTAGATGTGCTGATCTTTTAAAGCTGCACTCTCACAGATTGAGGCTTTTGACTTTTTAGTTTTGGGTCTCAGAATCAGCTGATTTTGGCATCAAGCCTTCATTTAAGTCATATATGATAGCTCACAATAGAACAAATCTCAATTGTTTGGAAATCTGCCGAAATAAATATTTTTTCTTTAAGTGTAAGTAAGGCTTTTAGCCACAGAGCATCAATTTTCAAACAGAAATATGGAAAAGTGTGGTCTGATCTTTTATCAGCAGTTGTCAAAGCAGTCAATCTGTGAGAGTGCAGCTTTAAAAGTAATGTTGGGTTATGAGTTCATGTACTGGGAATGTTACAAATTTACCCTAATTCAAGTTCATTTTTGCTGTTAATCTATTGAAATGTATATAAGGGGATGAGGCAGTGAATTGGAAGGTGTTGCCACCAAATTTTTTTTTTACCTTGGACTAATTTTCATATTGGGAAAAAAAAATCAGACTGATTTTTTTTCCTTTTGGGTATATCTTTTTGGTAGTTTCTTGTTCCAGAAAGACACATAAATGTACTGTTTTTATAGAATGGAACCAGACAAAGCGGTGATGACTGTTGTAAATGTGAAAATGACATCCACACTTTACTGAACAATAATGTAAAATTTCTTTACCTACAATTTATTTTGGCATTACAATTACATTTTTTGCTTGGCCTTATTGGTTTTTCATCTAACCAAAGATGAGGTTCAAGATGCACACCTTTATGTAAATATGCCCAATGTCCCCACATTGATTTGCAAAAACTACCCTGCTACATAAAGCTTTCTGTGTGCTGCTTCTGGGAAACCGCACTCCATATGGCATTTTTTAAATTCCTTTGCAGTTTTTTCACCTTGCTTAAGACAACCCCCAAAAAAGGATTGTTTTAAAGGGTTGATTTATTGGCAGACTTGATTTTTAGCTTGTCTATTTTTGGTGAAAAAAGTGCTTGTTTCATGATGTCTGTTTTTGACAGTAACAAATAATCAATTTATTAATTCTTTTCGATTTGATCATTGGCCATGGTCAATTATCTTGAGCAACTGATTGTCTTTACATGGTAAGTGATGTCAAAATTGATACTTTACAATGTTCAAATTTTGTTGAAGGTTCATATTGCCTTGGATGACCAGACGGAGGAAAATGGAGCATTGAAGTACATACCTGGATCCCATAGGTTTGAGTTTAAACTTATTTATTATACGACAGTTAATTGTGAAACAAGTAATTTTAACGTTTTATTTCATGCTTTTCGGTGGTTTATTGAAATGTAATGGTGGCATACATCCTGATAAAGTCACCGTTTGAAACAGTAAACAAAATATAATTGCACTGTTTCTATTTTTTTTTCATTGTAAAAAAGAACAAATGTATACTCATACACATCAGCGGCAATCACAGTACTTAATTCTCTTTCACTTCATAAACACTGTGGAACAATTAACTGACAAAATCTTGTTTTAATGAATATGTATGAGGCAGGGGAGACAACTCTTCTTTCAATGAATTCACATGTTACAATTAAATATTCTTCAATAACCCTGTATTGCCAGTAGCCTCCACGGCCGAGGGGTCTTCACTACTAATGATATTTATTGTACTGAAAAGGCAGACCAGGTTTAATTCCAGCTTTCGCCAGAATATTTTTTTACTGGAAAGCATCAGATTCTGGTACTTTGCGGAACCAATGATACTGCCTTATTAGTTATTAATGATTATGAGATTTTCCTAGCCAAAATCGCCCTCAGTACACACCGAGGCATTAAGTAGATAAAAACATTACAATATTGTCATCACCTGTGGCGGACGAAATAATTTCTGTTGTGAAATTCTCAGTCTTAAAAATCACAATGACTGATAGTTGTACACTTTTTAATACCTTATGAGCAAGTCACAGAATAATTGCCTGTACAATATAGACGTAGATATGTAATTGCATTTTCCAGATGGACCAGAGACGGAGGCAAGCCATTACCAGTGACAGACTTCAACTTTAAAGACATGGAATCAATAAAGGTATCAACACTCAAATAATATATTATAATAGTATAAGCATTTTCATAGCCTTGGTGTCACTCATCATTACACACATTTTGCAGCATTTGCTGCCATCAAGAAAATTATTAAAGATTTTTACATTAAACTTGTTAAATGTGTTTACAATTACAATATTCATCATTTAAGCAGCTTTCTATAACTAATGCCAGTAAAGGATGAGTCTAACATGAAGTCATTCTCACTTAGAAGTTGTTCCATACTGGGAGAAGTCATCCCATATATATCCTTTTGATTAGATTCTAAGTGTTTAAGTATTTAGTGGTTCTCCTTGCTTCCTCAGCTCTATATAACAATAAATTTCTAAAAAGAACCCGTTAAATCCCACAGAAATACCCTAAGTTAGGTCTTAAAATGGTCCCAAAACACTACGTTATAGTCAGCTGGGTTTTTACTACTAGTTAAAGTATTAAGTGGTTCTCCATGATACCTTAGCTCTAAATATCAATTACTAAAAGGCAGGGCTTCTAAAAGTTTGGAACCTCAATCGATCAGGACCCGGCGACAACCCCCCCCCCCCCCCCAAAAAAAAATACCTGTTCAAATGTCCAATTATATAGAAATGTCACACATTTTCGCGACGTGTATTCTGTCAATAATTTTTCGCAATGTGGCAATTCGTAAGAGGGCTCTAGAGCCATCATAGCCGATTAAGATAGTCATTGATGCAAGCTTAATTCAAATGAGATTCTCATCGAGTTCTGCGGCGTTTCTAACAAGAACGACTGCGATCGTAATTAACTGCGGCCGGCGGGAAGCGGTCAGACAACAAAAAAAGAAACAGTACATAATGATT